>NW_027202773.1:0-158760 GCF_024711535.1 Dipodomys merriami | reverse complement strand
AATAATCATTTCCATGGGATCAAGATCCTCTCCTAGGTCAGTTAATCCAAGGAGATAAAGTGTCTTTGGAAAAGGCTAGTCTGAGTTGGCCTAGTGGTGTTTTGGGGGAAGTGTGGGTGGGTGTGGGCATGGGTGTGTGGGTATGTGTCCAGGATACCTACTCCCATCTCTCTGGTGCCTAATCCTCTCAGCAGGGAGTGCATCCAGAAGGAAGGCGGGTGGGGGAGGGTACCTGAGGTCACATCCAGGGGGATGATCCGAATTATGTCCTGCAACTGAATCCTGGACAGATAATGGAGGGAAAGAGAAGTTTTGGGGAACATCAAGGGAAGCCCCTTACCTTTGGCTAAAAGTACCAGCGAGAAGACTGAATCCTAATTCTTGGTAGACATAAAAGGTGTACACTGTTCATTTATTTTATTATTATTGTGTGAGTCCTAGGGCTTGGATTCAGGTCCTGGGTGTTATCCCTGAGCTTCTTTTGTTCAAGGCTGAGGCTTTACCACTTGAGCCACAGCACCAAATCTGGCTTTTTTGTCTGTGGGTTTGGGGGGAGTTGGTTTATGGGCGATAAGAATCTCAGAGACTCTCCTGCCGGGGCTGGCTCTGAGTCATGACCATCAGACAGCAGCTTCCCAAAATAGCCAGGATGATGGGTGGGAGCCACAAGCTCCTGGCTGTCACCATCCATTTATAATCCCTTAGTCCCATGTCTGAGCCACCCACACTGAGCCCCCTTGTTGGGAGTGGGAAGCAGACATGAGTGGGTTTGATACTTCAACAGCCTACCTATCTTTGAGCATTGTTCCGTGTCAGTCTGATGGTGCCTTCCTCCTTATCCACAGCAATGACTTGGCTTTGTTACAAGAACAAATGTCTCCCAGGAGGTGTTAGGTCTGGGGTCTTTCCTCTGCATCCCACCCCCTAATTGAAACGACAAACCCCAGCAAAGGGTAGTAGACACAGAGTAGTTTCAGTGCCTTATAGCCAGGGTCTGGCCAGATAGGTGAGAGTGAAAGCCAGAGGCCCGGGATCGTACTGGGCAGGGGGACAATGTGATGCCTCTTCATCCACTTTCCTTCAAGGGTCTAGCAGAGGGATGTGGGGAAGGACTCATGGGATGAACAATGAATAACCATCACAGTCTAGCTGGGGCACAGAGGGGCTTACCTTATGAAGCTGGTTTAAAAGGCTGAACAACACAGCTCCTGACCCACAGCCCACATCCAGAATGAGAGGGCCACCTTGGGTTCCAGGCAGATGGGGATGCTGGGCCATCTCCTCCAGCACCCATTCAACCAGTTCCTGTGTGTGTGAGAGAGAGAGACAGAGAGAGAAAGAAGGCCAGAATTACACTTAAGCTGGGTGCTGGTGGCTCAGGCTTATAATCCTAACTACACAGGAGGCTGAGATGTGAAGATCATGGATGATAGTTAGCCCGGCTGGAACATCTGTGAGATTCTTATCCTTAAAGAACCGCCAGAAAACCAGAAGTGATGCTGTGGTTCATGTGGTAGAGTGCTAGCCTTGATCTGAGGAGCTCGGGGACAGTGCCCAGGCCCAAAGCTCAAGCCCCATGACTGACAAGCAGTGGATTTCCTACCATAAGAAGTGGACTGCATAGCATCCACTGTCCTAGGGAGTATGGCAGAGAAGTCAGGCCAGGCTTCCCCTTGAGCTGGGGGTCACGAGTAGGTCACCCAGATTCTCCAAGCCTCATTTTCCCCAGCTGCAAAACTGAATAGAGTGAAGGATCCCCTTCCTCATGGGGATATGGTAATGATGAAAGACAGCGATGTTTTGTTTCATAATCCCACACCTGTTGCATGATTAATAACAAACCCTATTTGCCACGCCACCTCCTGCTGAGTCTGCATGAGACATCATGCCAGGCAAAGCATAAGCTTCATGGAAACATGCCTGCAGGAAGGTGGTGTTGGTTCAAGGATTCTTATACACTTGGCTGCACCTTTATTGCCTCTACTTTTATTCTTACTATATTCTTGGTTGTACATTTGTTGCCTTTATTCTCATTTTGGCTATTTTTCTATTGATCCACGAACAGAGCATGTTGTTTTTTTCTTCTCTAAATAATGAAGACTAGCACCAAAGATTAGATGTAGATAGTGTCCAAATCAATATATCATCTGATGTGACGCTGCCTCCAGAAACTCCTGCCACTTCACAAGCAGTTTTGCTGTTCACTCAGTAAATATATAAATTTAAAATTTCCAGATATGTTACAACAAGCAGAATTAATGAATTAAACTAAACCAGAAGGAGTTATCCCAAAAGCACAGAGAATTATAGAAAAAGGGACCCCTGATAATAAAAGGAATAGATTCTTCCAACAGTTTTGACTAAGTTTAGTCCAGCTTAAGTTATAGGGAATAGATGGTGGTTTCCCACAAAATATAAAGTTAGTGACATCATATTTCCTGGCAATGAACCATTGCCTTATAAAGGAATTTATAAAGATGAAAATAGATGGATTAATATAAAAGGAAAAAGAGTATCTTGGTACTCATTAGATTTTATGCAAAGATTATGCAGCTCTAGACCATTATAGTGTTTGTTATGAAAATAACAACAAGATGGTTTAAAATGATGCTTAGAAATTTATGTGAACAAATATTGGGATTAAAATCATAGGAAACCAGAGATTGGAGGAAGATGTGGAAGAGAAGCTGGAGGCTAAACAAACTTTAGCATAGAAAGCCGTTTTAGTGTTCCAGTGAACATCCTAGGCCAGAGAATTACACCAAGTGTGCCATCACAGTACAGAGAGTTTGGTCAGAGAGGGAAAATCCAGGGAAAGGGACAGATCTGTGAACGTGCCAGCAGCTGTGGCAGCTTGGCAGCAGTGGAGGCGGCAGCCATAGCTTCCATACCTGCAACACAGAGAGTCGATGACAAAGGCACCAGATGCAACGGGTGAGCGGATTCTACTTAACATCAGCATGAATTGACAAGGAGCAGATATCTGGTCTGCAGATCGCAGACCAGAGATGACCCAGGAACCAAGACTCTGGTGGCTTGTGTAGAAGCCTGATATCCTCACTCCTTCTCAGAGAGCAGAGGAGGGAAGGCACCCATCCTCCACCCCACTACTGGAGATTTCCATCTTCAATACTGAGAAAGGCCTCCATGAGCTGCCAGCTCCAACTCAGGCCTTGGGAGAAAACACGACCATCATTTAGCAGGTCACAGGAACCTGCCCAGACCTGCCCAGAAATTACTACCAAAAATATTTATTTTAAATCTTAATTCCAATTTAGCCAGTTCTACAAATTCCTACATAAGATGAACTTTGCTATTTCTCCAGGCTTAACATTTTGTAATCCTTCATCATTTGTTTGGAATCCAACAGAATGATACTTACTTTTTCAAAATTTTGGTTGGGAATCATGAGCCATTTTGCATCTAGTAATGTTCTGTAATGAAGAGAGCATTTAAAACACAACTGAGGAATATATATGAGCTGCAATTCATTAGGAAACTTGAGGTTTCAAAATATAATGACAAAATTAGTTCAAACTTCCAAGTCTGTATTATGTTCTTGTTTGGCTTGTTTTATTGAGACAAAATTATACTATCTGGTACAGGGAAGGTATCACTATGTAATTCTACTCTCTAATCACCTGTCTTAGTCTGAGTGCTAGAATTCCAGGCTTTTATCACATTACCCAGCTAGAGTTAGTTGGTTTATTTAATCTAGAAACAGACTATCAATTCTGAACTTCTCCGATTATCTTATCCACTAGACTGGCTGCTCAGAATGTTTAAGTACAATTTTCAAAGATGTTCTAACATTTACTTTTTGGTGTCTGCCCGTGGGGCCTGAACTCTGGGCCTGGGTGCTGTCCCTCAGCTCTTCAGCTCAAGGCTAGCGCTCAACCACTCGAGCCACAGTGCCTCTTCTGGCCTTATATCTTTTTGCTTATGTGTGGCTGAGGAATCGAACTCAGGGCCTCATGCGTGCAAGGCAAGTGCTCGACCACTGAGCAACCTTCCCAGGCCCTGTTCTAACATTTGACACAGGATATGAACATTTTCAGATGCACCTGCTGTGGTCTCTGATTCATTCCTCCATGGATGGACCTGATTACTTTAATAATGATTATTTGACTTTCTTATTATCTCTGGGCACTACCTATGTAATATTCTCAAGCTTTATTGGGGAAAGTTCACTTTCTTTTTTATGTTTAGTTGTTTTTTTTAATAGTGAAAATACCATAGAGAAGGGTTACAATAACATGGGCAAGGTAATGAGTACATTTCTTATCAGGCATTATTGCCTCATACTTGAGGACTTTCTGATGTTAAAAATTATCATTTCTTCTAGTCTTACTCAGGACATATTTTCTATCATTTTCTAACTTTTCTACACATTCTGAAGATTGTTTCATGTATGTGTTTGCACATATCAGTGTCTCTGTTTGTATGTGCATGTTTGTATGTATGTTTGCAAAAACCTCAAGCTCTTATCCAGCATTCTGGCTTATAACTGGTATTCCATCACTTATGCCCTTCTTCCAATGCAGCTTTTGGCTGGTTAATTATAGGTAGTGTCTCAAAGACTGTTCTTCCCACCCTGGATGCAAACTGAACTTCCCAAACATTTTTACATTCTTAGGTTTTATTTTTACAGGAGTATCAACTTTTAAACTAGAAACATTTTTATGAGTGGAAAGTCTAAACTGTAGCCCAGATTTTTAACACAAGAATTCATATAAAGTTAGATGAACATACACATTACATGTCCTGAATGTACGCTATTAGAAATGTGATCTTAAGCCGGGTGCCAGTGACTCATGCCTATAATCCTAGCTACTCAGGAGGCTGAGATTTGAGGATTTCAATTCAAATCCAGCCCGAGTAGGAAAGTTTCCAAGGCAATTATCTCCAATTAACCACCAGAAAATTGGAAGTGGCATTGTGGGTCATATGGTAGACTGCTAGCCTTGTGCTGAACAGCAGAGGGACAGTGCCCAGGCCCAGACTTCAAGCCCCACTACTATAAAAAAAAGAGCAAAAAAGGAAAGAAAAAGAAATGTGATCTTAGCCACCAGTTAATTGCTAGTATAATTCCTGCTCTCTCAACATGGCATTTTTTCCAGTTAAGTTCATGCTCTTATATTCGACTTGCTTTGAAACCAGAATTATTCTTCCATTCTTCTTTTTTACAAATTTTCATGATTTAGAGCTAGTAGGTAAAAGAGAGAGACCTCATCCTTCATGTTCTACTTAGTAATAATGTCTATATCACTCCCATAGATCTACATACTGGCTTTGGCTTTATTGTTTCAAAGTTGTCTTTTTGCAGAGTCTTCTATAGTGTATTGAACCATTATACTTAAACACAGAGCTTCTCTGTCTCCTATTATTCCTATTGTTTCTCCTACTGTTAACTTATGTACACTTAGAAAATAATACACAACACACACACACTAACACAAAAAATGTTTCTGAGAACCTGTTCCCACTTAAATTGGTCTTAGTTTACAGAGCATTTATTCAATTTGAACATAATGTGCTCCAGGAAAATGGTTTTTTCATGCTTTTTATTGTAAAAATAGTGAACAGAGGGGTTAGAGTAACATAAGTAAGTTAATGAGTACATTCTTTTGCTTTTCCTCTGCCATCCCTTTTCTCCTCACTGTCCCAAATACCCCCCTCCCCTCCCCAAGTTGTAAAGTTCGTTTTCTACATAGTGTCTTGTTCATCTCATTGTTACAATGGGTCATACTGTATCCTTGTTTCAGCATTTTGTTATTTCCTTTCCCCTCCCCATATTAGAAAAATATATATGCAAGATGCAGGTCACCGACATCAAATAGAGTGAAAACAGGGGTTATACCATGGAGGAAGAAAATAGAAGAGAAACAAAAAAATCACATAATACATATTAGATAGATTAAAAACAATAGCAAGAACGATAAAAACAAGTTGTGTCCCTATTTTGGGGCTCATTTCACTTAACAGTCTTATATGGCCATATGTACATGGATAATGTTTTATAAGCCATGTGAATTCCATATTTTCTCGTTACTAAGTGGTCTCGGAAACACGTGTTACCTCATGTCCAAAATATACTTGAGATATTCAGTGAAGCCAGAAAAAATTCATTTTACCTGGAGCAGCACTATAGATTGTTATTAGAAGTAAGTGGAAGGAACTGTTACTGCAAGTGGAAACTGATTCCAAGAGAGGAATTGAACATAGAGAAATGATAAACTTCAAGTTAATTTTTGTTGTCCTTTTTACTGTAGAAGGAAAGAATTCAGGCTTGAAAGAAACGCTGTCCCTGACTTGTTGGAGTGTGTTCTTTACTCATATAAAACTTTTCTGTAAACTTGTAGTTGAGAGTATTACAAAAGGAAACAATATTCCACTTGAAGGCCAGCATAGAAAAATGGAACTAATTTTGTTACAACGAGATGTACAAGACTTTATGTCGAAAAACGAACTTTACCACATTAGTCGGGGGGCTGGGGTTGGGGAAGAAAGAGGAAGGTATAAGAAGGGGAAAACAAAGGAGAGGGCAACAATGCTTGATAAGAAATGTACCAATGCAATGGCCATGTAATTGTACAGTATTTTCACAATAACAAAATCGAAAAAGGTGAAAAACACAACAAACAAACAAAAAACTGTTCTACTGCAAAGAAACAAAGAAATGGAAGTTTTAAAGTGTCTTATGCATGGATATTTCCCTCCTGAGATGATTCTTTTGTTGCAGAAGTCAGTTATCCATTCCTTTCGTCTGGTCCTGAGTTCTCCATAGCAATAAGGATTCCAAAAAGCAGGATCCATTGAGTATGTTCAGCAAAAGGATCCTCTTTTCAAACCAGTGCTTTAAGGATGATCCCAAAGAAGTACGTGGGGTTTTTTGTTTCCTTGTTTGCTTATTTAGTTTTTGCTGGTTCTGGGAATTGAACTCAGAGGCTGGACCCTGTCCCTGAACAGTTGTCTTTCCCGCCCACCTGCCCCAACGGTAGTACTCCACTGCTTGAGCCAAAATTCCACTTCTGGCTTTTTTGGTATTTAATTACAGGTAAGAGTTTGACTCATGCCAAACTTCTGCCTTTTTTGCCCTTAATCAGGGATACGATTCTCAGGGACTTTATTTTTTTAACTACGTTCAAACAGCAATACTCAAATCACAGCCTCCCAAGTAGCTTGTATGAGATACATGAGCCCCCTACTCCCAACTTCTATTCACTACTTGCATATGAGTGTTCACAGACCAAATTATTTTACACTTTTATTGATTTCTACTACATCAAGCTTTCCTTTCTTATAATTTTAATGCCAAATTTAAGAATTCTTCATCTCCAAAATTGTCAAGACATCTTTCTTTGCTTTACATTTACATCACCCTTTTTGTTTTATATGCAGCTTTTTAATCCTGCTTGAAGTTAACATTTGAATAAAATGTTTAATTCAGTGTTCACTTTTTAATTTTCCCAAATACTCTCTACCCTATCACCACTTACTAAAGAGAATGTCACTCCACAAATGTTTGGTTTTACCCCTTATTAAATATCCTTTGATAATATTTATATTGATCTAATCTGGTGCCCTACAGACCCATTGAGCTGTATAATCTTTCCTATACAAATATAACAATTTACCCTAACAGTTTTAATATTGGATAGAGAAATATATTTCAGTTTATTTTCCTTTGTCAGTCAGTCAAATATAGCTGGTCAGGTGTTTTTAGAAATTGTCATAAACTTATAAATAAAACTGTGAACCTGGGCACTGTTGGCTAATGCTTGTAATCCTAGCTGCATAAGAGGCTGAGATCTGAAGATTGCGGTTCAAAGCCAGCTGAAACAAGAATCTCCCTGAGACTCTTATGTCAAATTAACCATGAGAAAACCAGAAATGACACAGTTGCTCAATGAATAGAGAACTCACTTTAAGCTGAAGAGCTGAGGTACAGTGCCCAGTAACACATTTCAAGCCCAATGAATGACCAAAGACAAAAGGGAGTTGGCAATTTATATCTTTGTTCAATTGTATCCTCTAATCCACAAAAACTGTATGTCTCCATTTATTTAGATTTTTGCTTTTATATTCAGCATTGTATAATTTTCAATGATGGTGGGTGAACAACTCTTTAATACATTTTCACATGTGTAAAGATAGCATAAAGAAGTTCACAGAAAACAGTTGAAAATTAAGGGGCAATGGGAATGGAGAAAGACAGAAACAAATTAATCAGGCCTTTGATCAATATGTGAGTGTGTAAAATATTTCAATAAGATTTCATTTTACAAATAATATACACCAATTAATAAATATCTTCCAAAGCATTGGTATTCAAGTATGACATAAAAGATAAATACAGATTCTGTGGTGAAATGAAAGATAGATGAGAAAATACATACTTATAGTAATTGTGTAAATAAACTAAGAAATTTTGTCAACATTCTGAGGGCTCATGCCTCATAGGACTAGAAGGCTCTTGGTATCTAATATAGTACTAAAATGTTATACTTGAGCCTATCTTTAATACTGCTTAATAGTATTGTTTTTTGAGTCAGTATTGTTTTGTTGTTGTTGTTCGTGGTGGTGGTGGTGGTGTTGGTTCTGCTCCTGGTCCTGGTCCTTGCACTCTGGGCTTGGGTGCTTTCCCTCATCTCTTCATCTCAAGGCTAGAGCTCTACAACTTGAGCCAAAGCTCCACTTCTTGTATTCTTATGGTTTATTGGAGATGAGTCTCATGGACTTTTCCTTCCCAGGCTGGCTTTGAACTGCTTTCCTCAGATCTCAGTTTCCTGAGTAGTTAGGAATATAGGTGTGAGCCAATGGCACTGGTCTTGAGAGTATTCTTAGTACAAGGTAAACGTACAAGTGGTTTGGAATAAAGCTGTAGAATACTGCCTTTTTGGAGTCAGAAGACAGCTGTCAGGTACCTTATGAGTAGATTGATTTATCAAAAATTGAACATATAAATCCACATGAAATGCTACAAAACATTTTTGCGAAGTTCCAAAGATGATAAGGACATGAACTGCAATAATTACCTTGGTAATAAAGGATATGTTTGAGCGTTCTGTCCTTGTTGTTACTGTTGAAAATGTACAATGTCATTTTATTCATTTTGTTGTTGTTTCCTTTGTATATAATTTCCTCTATGGCATATCCCCTGTTGTCATTGTACTCGATTATGATACTCTGCATCTTGTATATACATGTCTAATCTGGGGAGGGGAAGGGGAATTACAAAACACTGAAACAAGGACACAGGATGACCCATTGCAACAAAGATACCCACAAGACAGTATATTGGAAACGAACTTTACCACTTCATGCTGTGAGGGGTGGGGAAATAGGAATGTGGGAGCTGGGGGTGGGTGGGAAGGGATAGTGGGACAACAAAAAGGAAGGGAAGCGGTAAAAATGATCAACAAGCAATTACTCATTGCTTTACTCATGTAACTGTAATCCCTCTGTACAATATCTTAACCATAAAATAAAGTAAAATCAATAAAGGACATGTTTGTCAAATAAAGTAAAATGATAACTTACAGACAAATGAAAATAATAATATACGTATATGTCTACATACATGAATGTTCACATCTGTATATTCACATATGTGTATAAATATATATAGATATTTGTATATATAAACATATAAGTATGAATATATGCATGTGTACACATAGCGTGTATACATATACATTTATTTAAAGAGAATAGAATCAGAAATATAGTAAGAGCATATTAATGCCAACGAAAAACTTTAACCATCCTGAATAAGTT
Source organism: Dipodomys merriami (assembly GCF_024711535.1). Taxonomy (NCBI): domain Eukaryota; kingdom Metazoa; phylum Chordata; class Mammalia; order Rodentia; family Heteromyidae; genus Dipodomys; species Dipodomys merriami. Next base: position 148,980 of record NW_027202773.1, on the reverse strand, counting down.
ATCAAAAAATCCAAATACGTATCTCTATTCTAATATACAACCAAAGAACATATTGAAAGGTCATAACATAACTAGACATTGCATACATATAGTGATTAGTGGAAGTAGAAACAATAAGAGAGCACTGCACAACCACTATGTAGAAATTGGAATCCTTATGCATTGGTTCTTGGCACTTAAAGTGATATAGTCAGTTTGTTAAACATAGTGGCAATCTTTTAGATATTACACATAAAGTTGCCACTATGTTACAACATTTTGAATCATAACTTTATATACAAAATATATTTCAACATATGTCCCATGAGACACATGTACAGGAATACACGTGGCAAAACCTTTTACAATAACATATAATAACGTATTGACATGCCCATTGAGGGCATTACACAAGTATGCACATGCATACAAAACAATACCACTAAGTCTACATTAAGCCACATTCCCAGCCCAATATACTGTATCTTGATGATCATTATCTCTCATCCCTCTCAATCCTATTTCATCCCTCAATTTACATAATTTTCTAGAATATTCACTGATTCAAAATGTCATATATAGTCACTCAGAGGATATATCTAATCATATTTTATCGATAGTCTTATTCATCATCATACTAAACCTATGCCTTTCAGAATTCTGTGATATTAAATTCTAAATTATCACTCAGATTAACACACTACTAATCTAAAATTTTTCCTAAGGTTAAAGAAAATGCAATCTGTAATTCTTCAATAAAGTACAACAATTCTTAGAAAGTTAAAGAGTTGGACTATGAACATCTCCTTCAGTTCTAGAACATTTTATCATCACTACCCTCTCAAAGTACTCTAATATTTATTAGTAGTCATTTCCTGTCATAATTTCAACCTACCCTCCACTTGAGAAGCAATTATTTCATATTCTACCTATACAGATGGGCCAATTTAAAAACCTAATATAATTAGATAATGTAGTCTATTTTACACATTTCTCCCATGTAATATTAGTGTTTCCAAAGTAAGTTCATGTAAACAACAACAGCAAAAAGAAGATTGACTCTTTAAGCAGTTTTAAAGATAGGCTCATGTCTAACATTTAAGTATTATCTTAGATACCAACAGACTTCTAATCCAGTGATCCATGAGCCCTCAGAATATTGACCAAATTTCTTAATTTACACAATTACTATGTTTTCTCATCTCTCTTTCTTTCATTTCAACGCAAAATCTGTTTATATCATTTATGTCATACTTGTATACTAATGACTTTGGAAAGATATTTATTAGTTGGTGTATATTATTTGTAAGAAGTAATCTTACTGAAATAATTTACACTCACATATTGATCAAGGGCCTTATTAACCTTTTCTGTCTTTCTGCATTACCATTGCTCCTTAATTTTCAACTCTTTTCTGAGAATATCTTTGTCTAGCTTCATACATCGTCAAAATGTATTTCAGTGTTATTCACCCACTGTCATTGACAATTATACAATGCTGACTATAAAAGCAAAAATCTAAATGAATGGAGACATATAGTTTTTGTGGATTGGAGGATATGATTGAACAAAGATATTAATTTTCCCCCACAGCGCTATTTTTGGTCATTCATGGGGCTTGAAATCTGGTCTGGGCACTGTCCCTCACCTCTTCAGCTGAAAGTGAGTTCTCTACCCATTGAGCAACTGTGTCACTTCTGGTTTTCTGGTGGTTAATTGGAGATCAGATTCACACAAACATTCCCGTTCCAGCTGGATTTGAACAGTAATCTTCAGATCTCAGCCTCCCATGCAACTAGGATTATAAGTGTGAGCCACCAGTACCCAGTTTCACAGTTTTATTTATAATGTTATGACAATTTCTGAAAACACTTGACAAGCACTCTTTGACTCATTGACAAAAAAAATAAACTGGAATATATTTCTCTGTACAATATTAACTCTGTTAATGTAAAATGGTTATACAAATTGTAGAGGAAAGATTATACAACTCAATGGGTTTATAGGGCACCAGATTAGAGCCACATACATACTATCAAGGCATATTTAATGAGTGTAAAACCATTTTGTCAGGTTCCTAGAATATAAAATATGCAACCACCCACAGTATAGCACAGGATTTGATCTCTTCAGGCATTGTCTCATAGAAATAAAATGTAACGTTCACCCAAAGGCCAAAGCACAGAGGTTTATAGCAGCATTATTTCCTCTAGTCAAAGAAACGGAAATCAATTCAAGCATTTTTCAGGTGAATGGGAAACAAATTGTGGTAAATTTTATAATGACAGAACCAAAAAGCAACTCGAGTGAACACAATACAATATTAAGGCATCCAATACCTGGGAATAATCTACCATAGATTAGAAGGCAATCCTAAATGCTTATTTATTGCATGATCTAGAAATCAGAGGAAAAAAATGTGTTGGTTGCCAAGATACAACAGGTTTGGGATGGGACAAAGAAAAGTAGTGTGTTTAATTATAAAAGTGAATCATGAGACAGACTTATTTTTGGTAAGAAATGTATCTGTAAATATCGTATATTCATATAGCGTTGATAAAACTATATAGGACTTAATATTTGCACAAAATAATTTAAATAACTGAAGTCTGAATAAGGTACAAAGTATTCGTGTACTACTTGTGATGTCATACTAGAAATATATAAATAAACTAGAATAATATTCAAGGGATTTCTCTGTGTTCTTTTATTAGAGGATTTTTATTGTGAAAATACTGTACAGAGGAGTTACAATTACATGCACAAGAGGATGAGTACATTTCTTATTAAGCATTTTAGCCTCCTCCTTTGTTTCCCCTTCCCATCCCATCCTCACCCTCCCCCCCAACCAACCCTGCTCCACGCCACCACACTTGTAAAGTTCTTTTTCGACATAACGACATGTATGTCTCATTGTATCAATGGGTCCACCTGTATCCCTATTTAAGCGATTTGTTTTTTCCCTTCTCCTGTACAAATTATAACAATATCAAATACAATGAAAGCATGGGTTATACCATGGGGGAGGGACATACAAAGTAACAAAGAAATAATCTTATAAATGTGTTAGAAACACTTGGGTGAAAGAAAGAAAAAAGCATTTGAATCCTTATCTTAGGTTTCATTTCCCTAACATCAACTTATCTGACCTTTTCTGCTTGACAGACATGTATTAGTTATGGAAAATAAGGGAAAACATGAGACCTATGTTTCTTTGGGACTGACTTACTTCACTTAATATAATTTTTTCCAAGTCTTTCCATTTCCTAACAAATGGGGAAATGTCATTCTTTCTGATGGAGGCATAGAATTCCATTGTGTATATATACCACATTTTCTTGATCCATTCATCTACTGAGGGGCATCTGGGTTGGTTTCATATCTTAGCTATGGTAAATAAGGCTTCAATAAATATAGTTGTGCTGGTAGCTTTAGTGTGGTATTGTTTGTGAACATTTGGGTAAATGCCCAAAAGTGGGATTGCTGGGTCCTAGAGGAGCTCTATGTGAAGTCTTTCGAGGAACCTCCATACTACTTTCCAAAGTGGTTGGAAAAATTTACACTCCCACCAGCAATGAAGTAAGGTTCCCTTCTGTCCACATCCCCTGCAGCATCTGTTTTTATTAGAGTTCTTGATTATAGCCATTCTAACTGAGATGAGGTGGTATCCGAATGTTGTATTGATTTACATTACTTTTATGGCTAGAGAGGTTGAGCATTTCTTCATTTGTCTATGGCCATCCTTCTTTCCTCTTCAGATAAGTTTCTCTTTACGTGTTTAGCCCACTTATTTATTGGGCAGTTGTTACTTTGAAGATTTGTTGTTGGGGGACTTAATTTTTTGAGTTACAAGTATATTTTAGATATGAGACCCTTGTCCGTTATATGGCTAATGAAGTACTTCTCCCAATCCGTAGGCTTTCTGTTGATCTTGCTAGCTATGTCCTTTGCCATGCAGAAGCTCTACAATTTCATGCAATCCCATTTGTCCAACCTTTCTTTGATTTGTTGTGTTTCTGGGTCTTTATTAAGAAAATTTCAGCCTGTGCAAAGGAGACCTAGGATTTCTCCTATTCCATCCTGTAATGTTTTCAGAGTGTCTGCTTTGATTCCAGGTCTTTGATCCATTTGGAGTTGATTCTGGTGCAGGGTGAGACATAAGGATCTAGCATTAGTTTTCTGCAAGTAGTTAACCAATTTTGCCAGCACCATGTACTGAAGAGGCTGTCTTTCTTCCATTCTATTTTTTTAGCTCCCTTATGGAGGATTATATGGCTATAGGTCTATAGGTTCATTTCTGGGTTTTCAATTCTATTCAATAGGTCCTGAGGTCTGTTCTTGTGCCAGTACCAAGCTGTTTTGTTTACTATGGCTTTATAGTAGAGTTTGAAATTTAGTATTGGTATTCTTCCAGCACTGTTCTTTCTGCTGAGGATTGTATTTTTTCTCAGTGTTCTTCTTATAACATCATAAAGATCCATACTAACCTCGATTGAATTTAATAATATCTAGAAAACAGAAGTCAATATTGAATGTTTACATTGAAAAATTGTCTGAGTCCAACCTGAGATGAAATATGCCTTCCTAATTAGAAGACAGAATTTTGTAAGACTGATATCCAGGGCCAGATCCGATAATAAATTAGTGAGAGAAAACAAAAACCAAGAAAGCTTGAAATAGTGTAATTTTCCTGTTATCTCACGTTTGTGGAAGCCATAGTTAAGAGACTATTGCTCAAGGGAGGCTTGGCCAAAAGTAAGACCACATCTGAAAAATTATCTAAAGTGTCAGAGCTTTAACTTCATGCACCAGTAGTGCCAAAGGAAAAAAGAAAAGAAGAAAGCAGGAAAGGAAAGGCAAGGATAGAAAAGGAAAACCATTTATTCTTCATTCTTATATTTTCATGTCATTGGATACAAGAATTGAGAGTATTTTTTTCTTACTGGTAGGATTCAGGACTCTCTAATATGAAAGTATTTATTTCAAAGAATTATTTTATTATGTCTATTAATTAACTGATTATTTGGCCTTCTTGAAGATTGAATTGATGTCTTTGTATATATTAGTCTACTCCTACAACTGAGCTATACACCAACTCTCTTGTATAGTTTTGGAATTTGTTTATGAATTCTTCAATAGACATCTACTCTAATTTTCATCTTATCTTTTCTCTCTTACATTTTCCCCTATGTATTGTAGTTTATGTGTTGAAAACCTTTCTCAATTTTATCTTCTGAAATTAAAATTTTGCTTTTGAAATTACAGGGATGTCGGTTAATTTTATGACATCTATTAAAATAATATACAGATATATGTATTTCACATGTTTTATTGATTCTTAGAGTTCATTACAATAATCATCACTTTATATGGTCATATGCACAGAGTTATTGAGCCATTTTGATTCTCTCCTAAGAATAGCTTCCCTTGTTCTTGCCATGTGAATGCTTACAGTGCTGTTAGTTAATCATGTCCTTTACTATCTATTGGATAATTTGTAGATTTATGGACATTACAAATGAGGAAAACCATGCAGAATATATTTATTTGGATCTAGCTAATTTACTGTCTTTCCATTTCCTCCGGAATGGTGTAATGCCATTCTTTCCAATGAAAGCACAGAATTCCATCAATGCAACAGAATTGAAGGCTCAGAAATGAAGCCAGTCCTATAGGAACATAGTCTTTGATAAGAAAGCCAGATTCACAGGAGGGTAGAAAAACAGCCTCTTCAAAAAAGTGTGCCTGTAGAATTGCCTGTACACAGAAAAATGAATTTAGATCCTTATATATCCCCCTGCACCAGAATCGATTCCAAATGGATCGAAGACCTCAATGTAAGCCCAGATACTTGAGAATGTTACAGGAAGAGTTAGGGGAAACACGAGGGCTCCTTGGCACAGGTCAAAACTTCAAAAGTAAGTCTGGATAAATGGGATTACATGAAACCAAATCAATCACTTGTCCGACTGAAAAGCCATGGAGAAAAAAGAGGTAGTGTAACACAGATTTATTAGGGAGCAAACCTGTAGATGAGAGCCTCAGCCAATGCTAAATCCTTACTCCCTTTTCTAACTAGGTTATTTATTGTGGATTTCCATGAATATAAGAGTTTTCTGGTGGGGATTAGAAAGAAAACAACTAATGCTAAGACAGAGATAGCATGTGAAATGTGTTGTAGCAGGAGAAAGGAGGGATTAAGGCAGGGGGCTCTAGTTCAAAGCCTTGGCTTGGTGCAGTTAGTAAGGTTTAGATGCATAAGGGAATGAGGGTAAAGCAGGAGTGATGATAAACAAAAGCACTGGTCTGAATCCTCAAAATAAGGATCCTTATATATGTGAACCAAACAGTCTCTTTCATGAGGTTTTATTTAAATTAACAAGCACAATTTTAGATTTCACAAGAGTGACATGGTGCATAATTACTGGCAATGTCTGCTATGTCAGGTCATCCAGTCTACTCTTTCACTGGTTACCCAGTAGCCAGGTTTCAACAAATCAGTACAATGAGATTGTACAAATGACACTGTGACTTTTCCCTCTCGTGAATTAAAACCCTGTCAAATGATTTCTGTCTTCCAGATGTTTACACAATATTTCTCATGATCGTTTCTACTATTTTTCATCATTATTCATGTTCCTACTACTTTGTTGTTGTTTTGTGTGTATGTGCCATTTTTAAGGTTTGAACACAATTTTTAATAGTCTCCCTTGCATTTTTTGCTCATGACTGATGACACTCTATTCCTGGAGACACATCCTCAACTTCTCCTTCTTGCTGGACAATTGGAGATAAGTTTTTCACATTTTTGTCTGTGTAGACTGACATTGAACCAAAATCTTCAGGTCTTAGTCTCCTTAGTTTCTAGGATTCTACAAATGAGCTGCTAACACCAAGCTTTGCTTTACTGTTATTTTAATTATATGGTAGAAGAAAGTGGAGGTATATTTGGATTAAGTGTGCAATTTTTCACATCCAAGTTTGAATGAACTTGATATAATGTAACTGTTATCGATTTTAACAGTTAAATCAATGAATTTTACACATTCCCACAGAAATATAACTGAAAACAACAGGCATACTGTTTTCATAAAGCAAGTAATGGAACCATGAATTTCTTTCATATTAATTTCTTGTTTTATATAAGTTTAATTAGCAGACTTCCAAAACTAAAAGTAAATATATTAATTGTATAGCACAAGAAGTGAAGTGATTATACTTAAGATTAGATATTTTATCACTGTCAAAAGATAAGATTTTTAGAAGTCTCACTAAAAAGGAATGTTACATACAGAAATTAGTGAATATGATATAGCTTGGTCATGACACAACATATAAATGAATGTGATTACCTCTCCATTCTTCATAAATGTGTAAAAAATAATAGTGTAGCGAGGAGCCAGTGGTTCATGGTTGTAACCCTAGCTAGTAAGGAGTCTGAGAACTGAGAATCTTGGTCAAAAGCCAACCTAGGCAGGAAAGTCTTTGAGACTCTTATCACCAATGAGCCACCAGAAAACTGGCAGTGGTTCAAGTGGTAGAGCACTAGTCTTGAGATGAAGAGCTGAAGGACAGTGTCCAGGCCCCTATTTCAAACCCCATGGCTGACAACAATTAACAATAAACAGTTAAAAATAAACAAATAATTTGACATAAATGTTAAAATATATATTCTAAAAATTTTTAAATCCTATCTAGATATACTAGTTTATATAAATGTCAAGAAGTGTTTTCTGCTTTTAGTTGACACTGAATCAATTGTGTAAATCAGATATTTCTCACTCAATTCATATATGTATCTTTATATACTTATATGCCATAAGTATAATGAACTGATTCGTGATAGGCAGTGCTGCTTTAGGAATCTCCCTTGGCTTTCTAACATTAACCCTTCTACCAGAAAATCGATACGCCCTCCAACCTTGTCAGAGGTTTCGTCTCATTGGAGCAGAAAAGTATAAGCCAAAGTCATTGTTTGGAACAACTGTAACATTTTACATGCATTTCACTTAGTTTAAGAACCAAAACATTCAAGTCATCTTAACCATGCCAGTAACAGCAAGATGTCTTCTGAGCTTTTCAGTATCTTAAGAGGTGAATATCTTTAATTATACATCTATTTTTTTTTCTGCCTAACATCCTATATCTTTAGAAGATCTTTTTGTGTAACCCTGTGTTCCTGATTAGAAGATCGGAACAAAGGCAATAATGAAAATAATGGAGGAAAATACTTGAAAACAATTTAAAAAGCAATCGCAGACACTCCTGTCTTCACCTGATGCAATGAGAATATTCGTTAAAGTATCATGTTTTGTCATCATGTAAAGAGCAATAATTAAACTTTAATTAGCAGTGAAGATGGGAACAGAAAACTTTGTTTGCAGGAGTTCCAGGAAGATGGCAGAGGAGAAACTGGAGGCTAAACAAGCTCTCACATAGAAAGTAGTTTTTGTGTTCCAGTGAGTCCTAAGCCAGGGAATTATACCAATGTGCCATCACAGTACAGAGAGTTAGGCCAGAGAGGGAAAATCCAGGCATGGAGATAGATCTGAGTACTTGCCAGCAGCCGCGGCTGTGGCTGGAGCTGCAGTGATGGCAGCCATAGCCGCCATAACTGCAGAACAGAGAGTCCCAAATGAAGGAACCAGACATGGCGGGTGAACAGATTCTACTCAATACCAGCAAGAACCAAAAAGGAGCAGACATCTTTATCCTGCAGTTCCCAGACCAGAGACGACACAGGAACCAAGATTTGGTGTGAGTAGAAGCCTCACATCCTCACTCCTTCTCAGGGAGCAGAGGAGGGAAAGCCACCCCACCCCCCCCCACTCCTGGAGATCTCCATCTTTGATACTGACAAAGGCACAGCTGAGCTAATTGCACCAACTAAGGCCTTGGAAGAAAAGTAGATTCAGTTAGCAGGTTACAAGAACCTAACCTGACCTGCCAGACTCAGCTCCACCCAGGAAAAAGTCACCCAGCCCAGGCCATCAGCCTCAGGAGTGGCTTTCTTCACTGGGTAAACAGAGCCAGAGGCTACACCTTCTGACAGTAGCCTTGTCAATGAATGGAAAGTCAGTAAACATAAACCCTGAGTATGGCTCCAGGCTTGACTCTGTGAGTGTCTCACAAGCTAGCCCCTCAGGGAAATGCTACACTTTGAATCTCCAATCTAGAGGAAACAGCCATGTCCCTCTTTTGTGATACTCAAAGCAGATTTCCCTCCCATTGAACTAGCCTGGGAGGAGGAACACATAATCCTGGGTAAAGCAGAGCATTTTTCTGACTGCTCAAACAGTCTGACTTAAGAAAGCAACCAAGCCACAAGAAAGTCAAACACCACAAGCAGACCAGAGACTCCAACAAGAGAGTGGTTATGGACAAACGGGAGATACAGGATCTTCCCATCCCCCCCCAAAAAAATCAAAGAACTTTTTTTGGGTACCTTTTATAAAAATTATTTTTCTAAAACTTTTTTTAATTTTTAACTTAAAAAATTGTTTTCTAGTAACTTTTTTGCTTCCTCTTACAATTTTTATTTTAGGGGTATATGTGTGTATGCGTTTTTCTTTCTTTTTTTCTTTTTAAAAATTTTATTTTTTTGTTTTTTTTTGTTTAGCTCTACTGAACTTTTGATCTTTTTCTTTCTTTCTCATTCTTTTCACCTTTTCTTCTCTTTCGTTCTTGTGTGACTTAATTGATGTTCTGCAGATCCTCAGATGTACCCATAGTCAATTATTAGACCTTATCCCCCATTGTGTACACACTTAATCCAGAAATTTATTACTCAATTCAAAACCTCTTAGAGTTAAATTCCTTAAGCATTTTTGTAAGTTTTTCACGTCTCCTTTATATCCCTACCCTTCTCTCATTTTATCCACGTTCCTCTCAGAACATTTTGTTTTCATTTTGCATAATTTTTAAGCATTGCACATTTTAATTTTTAATTTTTTCTTTTCTATTTTTTCTTGTCTCTTTTTTCTCTTTCTTCTTTTTCTCTCTCTCTCTCTACTTTCATTCTTTTTTTTTTTTGTTTTTTTGGTTGGTCGTGGTGCTTGAACTCTGGGCCTGGGCGCTGTCCCTCAGCTCTTCAGCTCAAGGCGAGCGCTCTACCACTTCAGCTACAGTGCCACTTCCGGTTTTCTGGTGGTTTATTGGAGATAGGAGTCTCACGGTCTCGCCTGCCCGGGCTGGCTTTGAACCATGATCCTCAGATCTCAGCCTCCTGAGTAGCTAGGATTACAGGCGTGAGCCACCAGCGCCCGGTTTCTACTTTCATTCTATCCAACCAATTTCTGGCTTAAGTTAGGACTTAGTTAAGTTAACTCTCCCTGTGCCTTCCCACACCCCTCTATTCCTATTTTTACCCACATTTCTCCCTAAAACTAATCATTTCTGGTTTGCCTAATTCTTCTTTGTGCTATTTTCATCTCAAATTGGCAGAGTAAGCCAGAAAAACACAAGAAAAATGGCAAGTCTGTGTATCTCAACTCCCACTCATGACAATCAAGGGACAGAATAGATAATGAATAATCCAGAGGAGAATTCCCAAATAGCTCTACTAACACTGCTGCAAAACATGGTAAATGAAAAGACTGAAAACTTACAAAGGGCTCTGTATGAGCGTGATAGCGAGAGAGAGGAGGCAAACCAAAGGTTAATACAGGAATATCATGAGCATGAGGACACTACTCAAAAACTGATACAGGAATTGCAGGAGCAGTTTGAGAACACTCAAAGAGAAAGGCAGGAATGTCGTGAGCAGGCTGAGAACACTCAAACAGAACTACAAGAATTGCATGAACGTAAGGAAGTAAGCAAAGAGTCATACAGGAATTGAGAGAGCAGGATAAGAATACACAAAGATCACTAGAGGCATTCATGGAATCCATTACCAAAGAGCTGAAGGAAGTCAGGGAGACCACAAAGGAAATGCTGAATGGAACCCAACAGAAGGAATGGGTGTTCAAGGAAACCATAACCAATCAACTAAGTGATTTGAGAATGAACACTGAATACCAAATTAAGGAAGTAAAGAAGTTCATACAAGATCTAAAACAAAGCTTCAACAAAGAATTTTAAGCCATCAAAGCTGACCAATTAGAAGGAAAACAAATTATGAGATGTACAAGTCACTATGTAGAAAACGAACTTTACAACTTTGGTGTGGGGTTGGGGGGAGGACTTTTGGGGGGAGCTGGCAGAAGATTGTAAGGGATGGGAAGGGGAAACAAAGGAGGAGGCTACAATTCTTGATTATAAATTTACTCATTACCTTGCCCATGTAATTGTAACCCCTTTGTACAGTATTTTCACAAGAAAAAAGAAAATTTTGTTTGGAGACGGCTTGACTTTGAACAATCCAACATATGCATGATGGATTTATCTTGTTTTTCAATGTAGTTGCCAAAATAATAGAGAGCAAAACTGAAATGCTAGAAAACATCTAAGCCAAAGCAGTAAACTTTTGTCTATAAAATAATTGTGAGAGTCTGTCTCTTTGAAAGTCAGGACCCCAAAGTGTGAAAATGTACTTGCTTTAGTTTGAACAATAAAACACTTAAAAAATCGTCTGATAATGTTTTACATATCTTACCTTAGACTTCTCATATTGGAGAAGAGGAAAATTTCAAGACTGACTATTCCCCAAGATCATTCTTATTTATCAGCTATAGCAATGGAAGTAGCCTTGGTTACTGTTAATATCATGTTTGTTTACATTTAGAAGCATTATTTGTTGCTGGGTTATATGCTGCAAACCCTTGAGTATTAAGACAATCATTTCCTGAGAGGAATGTTGCTGTGTAAACAAACCTAAAATATCAAAGACAGCATAGTGGAAACTACTTTCTAGCTATATCACAATCTGAAGGTACAGATTTTGTTTCCCATTGTATCAGGAAATCCATTTTTGTTAACTTCTTTTTCACCATCTAGTGATCCTATAACATCCTATACCATCCTGGGATTGCTCTATCTTTACTGGATTCTCTAATTTCTGTTGGAATGTTAGGAAAAATGGAAAATTGAGTTCATGTTTCCGTTTTACCTTATTTTTTTTATTATTTTAGAAAGTGTAGCTCAAAATGACATAAATTATTTTTATAATATTAGGAGACAGATTTCATTTCCATAGTCTTATCCTAGCCTTCTACATAACTTTGGTACTTAGTGATCCCCAAATGTGAAAAGAAAGATAGGAAGCTTCTTATTTGATATTGTTTAGTATTTCCATACTGCATTAACGCAAGACCCTTAGTAGCATATACATCATACATGTGTACAACACCAGTGGCAACTTTTTCTTATTCTTAGAAACAAGGACATATGATGTCCCTGTATTTGCATCAGGAAAAGGCTGTAGTTGAGTTAGTTTACTAAACTAAATGTGCTGTAACAAATTTGTACAGGTTAAGTGGATTGTACCATCTGTATTTATCATATTACAGTTCTAAAGGACAGAAAACTAAAAGAAGTCTCACTAGATGAAAATTTAATCTCCGACAGAGCTGAAATACTTTCAGATGATTTTAGTGGAAAGGCATTTACTTCCCCTTCTGCTTTCTAGAAACTTCAGAATCTGGGTTGTTGTGTTTTCCTTTATCTTCTAAGGTAGCTTCTTTACATCTTTGTGCTGGTTCTTGCCTTATCATGTCCCTTTCGAAACAGGTGGGACTTTTAAGTACCTATTTGAGTATGTTTCTTCCATCTGAAAATTATTCAAATTGGCATTTCTTGGGTGATGAAAGGATGTAAATCTACATTTGAGGAATTAGATATTTGGGGATGACAGATATATTGGGAAGGTATTTTGCTGTTTAGCATTCTTTCTACTATAACCTGTTATCCTGTCATTAAATTTGAACAACATATAAGCTATTTGCCTTAAAATCATCTATTTTTCATTATGTTTATATTCTGATAAAAATTATCCTCTCAATTCACACAATGTTAATGCAGTCTTATTTCATGCCTACCCAAAGCAAACAACAAATCACTATTTATTTAAAATTATTTTTTAAAAATTTAAAAAATTCTATTTATTAAAAAAACTGTTTTAAAAAATTAGCCAAGGCCAAGGAATTAGAGAACATTTTGATACTGAGAAAACATAAAATCTCAAAGAAACCTGGAGTAATTATTTCAATATTACATTTTGTTCTGCTAGGAGAAGAAACCATTTTATTGACAATACTTTATACTTTCTTACCTAGTATCATTTTTTTCCAGAAATGGAATTTGCTAATCTTTGTGACTATCCACGAGAATAAATGCCTTCATATGTCTGTATTTTGTGCAGATTGCATAGTCAATTAGATGTAAATGAGAGTTTGTCAGTAGCACTTTTTAAAAATGCAGAAAATGTGGACAGGGAGCCAATATACATATTATTCCACCATCACCTTTCACATCCTTCTTCTTCCTTCCTAGGAATCATACCCAATCAATAAAAAGGCTTAGATATTTGGCTCTTCAGATTGTAAGTGGAAGCAGAATATTATGGGTGTCGGAGATGACTGTTAATGATGTTTTATGTAATAATTTCACATGTAACAGCCCTATGAGTCCTGCAGGTCTTAACACTCTATTTCCTTAGTGATGTAATAGGAATGTCAGCCTTCCTAGACTTAGTATTGTGTTCCACTTCTTTCTACCAGGTGGCCTGAATTATAATACGTAGCAACAGAATGAAAAAGTAATGCCATCTTAAGAAAGTCACTTAGGGCTCTAGGTATGTGGATCCATTGTACAGTTTTATATGAGTAAATAAACCACTTGAACAATTCAGGGACAGAGTTTCCTTCAAGCCTTGGATTATTTTCTTGTACACTAAAAAGGACAGCACAAATTAACTGAAACTTTGTCATTTCTCTGTGTTCAATTCCTCTCTTTGGATCAGTTTCTACTTGCAATAACAGTTCCTTCCACTTAACTTCCAGTAACAATCTATTGTGCTGCTCGAGGTAAAGTGAATGTTTTCTGGCTTCATTGAAATAGCACATAGACATCTTTGGACATGAGGTAACACGTGTTTCAGAGACAACTTAGTAAAGACAAAATATGGAATTTAAATGGTATACAAAAACTTTATCCATTCACATATGGCATATAAGATGATTTTAAGTGAAATGAACTCCAAGATATTTACACCACATACATTTTTTTCTTGCTTGCTTTTGTTTTTAATGTATCTAAAATGTACTGTGTGATTTATTTGTTTCTCTTCTATGCTCTTCCCCCATGATATAATCCCTGTTTTCACTGGATTTGATGTCAGTACCCTGCATTTTGTATATACATTTTTCTAATGTGGGGAGGGGAAGGGAAATAACAAAATGCTGAAACAAGGATACAGTATGACCCATTGTAATAATGAGATGAACAAGTCAATATGTAGAAAACGAACTTTACAATTTCGGGAGTGGAGGGGGGAGTTGGGGAGATGGGGAAGGAAGGGATAGCAGAGGAAAAACAAAAGAGGAGGTAAGAATGTTCGATAGGAAATGTTCTCATTACTTTACTTATGTAACTAACCCCTCTGTACACTATTTTTATTATAAAAATATGAAAAAAACGATTATCCAGGAGTATATTAAGTTCAAATTTCATAAGTACTCCGTATATGAAGGCCAATTATAAGTGGGAATATGTTTCTCAGAAACGTTTATTTTTGTTGTTGTTGTTTGTTCGTTTTTTTGTTCTTTTTTGATAGTGTGTGTTGTGCATTATTTCCCAAGTGTACATAAGTTAACAGTAGAAGAAACAATAGGAATAATAGGAGAAAGAATAGTTCTGTGTTTAAATATAATGGTTCAATATACTATAGAAGACAACTTTGAAACAATAAAGCCAAGGCCAGTATGTTGAACTATGGGAGTGATATAGAGAAAGCACTACTACTACTACGTGGAACATGAAGGATGAGGCCATTCTCTTTCATCTTTGAGTTCTAAATCATGGTAGCTAATCAATCAAATTTTTAAACATAGAATGGAAGAATAATTCTGGTTCCAAAGCAAGTTAGAGATCATGGATTTAACTAGAAAAATGGCCCATTTCTTTTTCTTTGTTTTTTCTTTCTGTTCTATTTTAATGTATCTGGGGCGGCTTGAATTCTGGGTCTGGGCGATGTCTTTCAGCTCTTCAGCTCAAGGCTAGTGCTCTACCACTTGAGCCACAGCACCACCTCCAGTTTTCTGGTGGTTAATTGGAGATAAATGCCTCAGAATCTTTCCTACTCATGCTGGATTTGAACTGGAATCCTCAGATCACAGCCTCCTGAATAGCTAGGATTATAGGCATGAGACAACGGCACATTTCTAACAGTATATGCTCAGGAAATGTAATGTGTTTGTTCACCTATGTTTATATGAAATCTTAGGTTAAAAATCTGGGCTAGAGCTTCGAGTTCACACTCACAAGAATATTTCTAGTTTTAAAGTTGATACTGCTGGAAAAATAAAACCTAAGGAGGTAAAAGAGCCTGGGAAGTTCAGTTTGCATCCAGCCTGGGAAGAACAGTGTTTGAGACACTATCTATAATTAACCAGCCAAAGCTGCATTGGAAGAATGGTTCAAGAGATGGAATATCAGTTATGATCAAGATTGCTGAATAAGAGCTTGAGGTTTTTGCATACATACATACAAACCTATACATACACACAGAGGCACTTATATGTGCACACACAAATACACAAATGAAACAACTCTCAGAATATGTAGAAAAGTTAGAAAACAATAGAAAATATGTCCTGAGTAAGACTAGATTAAATGACATTTTCTAATATTAAAAAGTCCTCAAGTGAATATTCTTCAAAAAAGTTTGAGACTTTTACATAGGTAGGGAACAGGGATAGTAAGAGAGTTAAGTAATCATGATTAATTGGATCAGATCCATGGAGGAATGAATCAGAGGCCCCTGCAGGTGCATCTGAAAATGTTCATATCCTGTGTCAAATGTTAGAACATTTTTGAAAATTGTACATAAACAGTCTGAGCAGTCAGTCTATTGTATAAGATCATCAGAGAAATTCAGAATTGCTAGTCTGCTTCTAGATTAAATAAACCAACAAATTATGGCAGGGCAATGTGATAAAAGCCTGGAATTCTAGCACTCAGACTAAGACAGGAGGTTAGAGAGTGGAATTAAGCAGTGATACCTTCCCTGGACCAGGTAGTATAATTTTGTCTCAATGAAACATACCAAACAACAAGAAGGTATACTAGGTTGGATGTTTGGGCTAATTTTGTCATTATGTTTTGAGAAGACAAGTTTCCTATTGAAATGCAAGTCACCAGTCTTGTGCTAGAACTTTATTTTAAGGCAAGGATCAACCAAAGTCCTATAGTTGCTGCAGATACAATCTAATTCAATACATACAATCTGATCAACATCATACAACTATGGATTAATTGGATAAGAAGAGCAAAGAAGAATTTGGCAAACCAGAAATTATTAGGTTTAGGGAAAAATGAGGGGGAAAATAAGAGTAGAAGGTTTTGGGGAGGTAAAATAAGAGTGAATTTAACCAAGTCCTAATCTCAGAAAGGGAAATGGATTGGACAGAATGATAGGAGAGAGATTTTAAAAAACAAGGAAAATGGAAAAACAAAAATTTAAATTTAAAAGTAAAACACATAAAAATTATGTAAGTTTAAAGATGATATTGAGAGAAGAAAAGAATAGGATGAGAGAAGGGGATGGATAGAAAGGAGACATGAAAAACTAAAAAATAAAAATTCTTAAAAATAATAGTTGTGTTTTTAATCTCTCTTCATTACATAACAATATTAAATGGATAATGGCTCATGATTCCAACCAAAAATTTGAAAAAATAAACATCATTCTTTTGGATTCCAAAGAAATGATGACAGATTACAATAGTTTAAGCCTGGAGAAATTGCAAAGTTCATCTAATGTAGGATTTTGTAGAGCTTGTTACGTTAGAAATTAGGTTTAAAATAAATATTTTGGTTTTGTTTGTAATTTCATATTCTATAGGATACTACAAAATTCTTTTTAAGTAGAGGGTTCAATTGACAAATTCACAAATGATTCTGACATTCTATTTGCCTAAAATATTCTTTCAAGCAAGGTATAATTAGAACTTACTTAATAGATAATTCCAAGAATTCATGTATAAAATAATGTGAATAATCTAGACAGAGTTGCCAACAAATGGATGCTATTAATTTATAAATTTAGAAAAAGCAATTTTTTGAGGCTTTGGTGTAACATGGTATGAAGAGAGTAAATGGGTGACATCTTGTTTTTCTTTCCACAACAGGAAGGAATCATATTAGAAGAAGTGTAGAATTTTTTCACAATAGTCATAAGCTATTCATGATGTGAATTAAGGGAATTTTAAGGTGTACCTTACAAGTTGGAAACTGTTGGGGTGGGATGACTTTATGGCATAAAAGCTTGGGATTGATGGTCATAGAAATAATAGCTTACTCTGATGAACAAATGTTAACTTTTGAGGAATTAATTTTTACATATACTTCATAGTTTTATCCTCTACTAAAATTTGGCTATATTTTCTGTTGACTTATCAATAGGTAACACCCTATTGGAAACTGAATCTATTGCAGAATTCAATAACATGCAAACAGGTACTGTTTTGAATATCTCTGGAAAGAAATATTCAGAATTTGAAAATGAATAGGTAGTAGTTACAGGAATTTTGAAGAACACATATATTGTGTCCTGTTAACAATTATTCAGTTTTGAAAGTTAGAACTTTCAATTGAATTAAACTGTTTTCTGTTTTACTATGAGACAATAATAAAATATGTTTTTCAAAATAATGACAAGGATATTGTGAAAATATTGTATAGTTGGATATCATTCAAGTTGATTACCCTCTGATAAAGAAAGGGTAATTCAAATTAGATGCCATATCTTAGCTGTGGTAAATATTACTGTGATAAACATAATTGTGCTGGTAGCTTTAGTGTGGCCTTGTTTGTGCTCACCTGGTTAAATGCTCAGAAGTGGGATTACTGGGTAATAGTCCAGCATCATTGTGTACATCAAGGATAATCTTAGTAGATGAGCAGAATAGCTATGTAAATATGACCGTATAAGGTGATTCTAAGTGAAATTAACTCCAAGATATGTTCTTTGTTGTTGTTGTTCTTAATGTACTAGGTGATTTATTTTTATCATTTTGTGTTTTCCCCACGTATGGTTTATCCCCTATAGTCACTGTATTTGATTTTGATACCCTGGGTATTGTAAATAAGTTGATCTGAACTGGGGAAGGGAAATGAAAAAAACAAAATGGTGCGACAAAGGACAAAGGGGGAACCTATGCAACAGTGATACTCACAAAACAATATGTTGGAAATAATCTTGGGAGTTGCGTTGGGAGGGAAGAGGGAGAAAAATGGGTGAAGGGGTAACAAGTTAGAAAAGAAATGAATTCATTACCTTACTTATGTAAGTATAATCCCACTGTACATTACCTTGACAATAAAATTTAAATAAAAATAAAATAAAATAAAATATATGAGAGCAGCAATACAGTCGATGGGACTAGGGGAAATTCTGTACTATACAAAGAAGTGTAGAACAGCTGTGGAGAGCAGCAGTTTGACTTTAACATAGGAAGTAATAAACTAGGATACAGATTTTTCATCCTCATGTCAGTCACTAAAAATGGAAAACAAAATGCATATTCAGCAAACCAATAGAGTTAAAATAGAAAACTAAACAATTAAGGTAAATAGATGACTTGAACCAAGAATAACAAATGACACAATTAGTAAACAATAACAAGTTGGTAAGTTTAAAAAGTATTACCCATAATTCTATTAAATGTTGTTTACAATTTGTTAGAACTATAATTCAAATCACAGTTTGATAGTATATCATTTTAATATTAATATATTTATTGTTTATTTCTTAATATTGAATGCTGAATAGATGATTTTAATTTCTGCATCTCTAAAAAAGAAAAATGGAAACTAATTTTAATAATATATTTCATGAAGTGTAAAATTGAGAAGCATTAGAATTTAAACAAATAATATATCATCATTGTTTCATATTAAATCAAAGTGTATCCTACACTCAGCAATCATTTAACATCAATTAATAAATTATTGCACATGACTCTTGGTATTACGTGGAAAGGTTCATCACCACACAATACTTAAGTTGTGGAAATTTGATTTCTACAGGCATGTTAAATTCCTCTCTAGGTGAAATATACAAATTATATACAATTATATATACGAGGGGTATTTCAGATGATACTTAGAAGTCATATTCATTAAGTAAATTTTTATTATCTTGTACCAAATAAATATTTATAGAAAGACTTAATTTCTGAGTAGATGATGGTGTATGTGTGTCAGATTATTCATATTGAGGCTTAATTTATAATTCTGACATTGTTTCTACAGTTGGATTTAATTTTCCTTAAGGGGTTAAGTGTATTATATTGGATATATGGAAGTAAACTGAATGTTTATTCCATTAATCCTTTCCCACTTGTCTAATCCCAATAAATTTATCCCTGCGTTTGAAGTAATGAAAATAACAACACATATAAGCAAGATAAATCAGTCTGTAGTAGACAAGTATTTTCACCTTTATTTTGATAGTTGGTCTTCTTTTACACTACAAAATATTCTTGGGAAAATGTGCTGCAGGGTGGTCACTACTGCAGAATATTATGGTTTCATGTATCATAAGAGAAGGAAGGAAGGGGAACCTTCCTTCCAAAAGTCTGCTCTGAGGAATGTGATCTGCTTCATGGTGGTGACTTGAAAATGAAAAATTTTCACATTCAACCTTGAAAAGCCATCTTGATAGAATATTTCTGTAAGTGATTACAGAGGATTATTGATGGCTTTGCAAGGATGTCAGATTACCTCATTTTGAGAAAATTAAAACAGGAATTTAGTCAGCTGTTCTTTGTATCTTTAGGAGAAAAACCCATTGAATCTAGGTCAGGGGACCACTGGGACCCAGAGAATCTACTATCTTGAATAGTAATCCTAGACTTCTAAAACAAAACAAAAAAAAAAAAACCACACAAAACAAACAAACAAAAATATCCAGTAAGCACAGCCAGTCAGGGCTGCTATCACAGCCTACACGAAGTCAGGCAAAAAACAGAAGCTGAGAGTCATTTTGTTGATAAATAATATAGTTTTTATGAGGCAGACTGAAATGAAACTCCCGAGAGAGGGACAGAAAGACTGATCAGAGAGACTAAAATTGATCACACAAAGATTAGAAAGTAAAATTCCTTGTAAAACCAATACATCAAAGAAAGTCTGTGCATGTAAGAACAAGACAGCAGACTAAATTCCAGAAATGCACATTTCCTTAGAGGTCAGCTTAATGAATTATCAATGGATACTTAGAATTCTTAAATATTTGACCACATGTGGGAGAAGGCTGAAGAGAACGAAAATGTCATCACTCTGTTATGAGGTCCAATATCACATTAGGAAGTAATCAAGCAAAGATTTGTAATAAAAAGAGAAAACAATTATTCCAAAAGAGGGTCTCATTTGTTTTGATGTAACAGTTCTTGATTTAGGTGCTAGCATTTGCCCTACAATTGATCCAGTCCCAGAGCTGAGTTGATAATTGACTGCAGTATTCCTACATGAACAAAAAGAAAAAATTTACAAATGTCTGATGAAATGAGTTGAAGGTGAAGTGTTCTAATATTGATGTCTGAGGTCTAGACACAAGTGAAGAGGTGCATTTTCTTTTCTAAAAATCCCCCATTATTAGCCTAGTGCCAGTGGCTCTCAGCTGTAATCCTAGCTACTCAGGAAGCGGAGATCTGAGGACTGCAGTTCAAAGACAGCCATGGCAGGAAAGTCCCTGAGACTCTTATCTCCATTTAACCACCAGAAAACCAGAAATGGGACTGTGGCTCAAGAGATACAGCCCTCACCTTGAGTTGAAGAGCTCAGGCCAGTGCCTAAGCCAGGAATTCAAGCCCCTCTACCAAAAACAACAACAAATGTCTCTTTTCTTGGACTGCCTACATATTTTCCTAATATTCAGCAAAGAAGCCATTTTAACACCCACTACCTTTAAGTCCTATGCTAGCTACTGCAAATAAAATGATTTGGTATCTTATGTCAAACAGTTCATATTTGCGGGAACAAATACCAACAGTGGTAACGTTTTTTTTTCCATTCCTTCAACCCTGGGCCTGGGCAATGAAGATGGTTATACTGGTAGCTTTCATGTGAGATTGTTATTTATTGGATTACTACCCATGAGGGGAATTACTGGTTCTTAAGGGAGATCTATATTTAATATTTTAGGAAACTCCGTACTGCTTTCCACAGTGGTTGAACAAGTTTAATTTTCCACCAACAGTATAATAGAGTTCCCAATTGGCTACATCCATGCCAGCAATTGCTATTGTTAGTTTTCTTGTTAATGGACATTCTAACTGAGATGAGGTAGAATATGTATTGTTTATTGTAGATTTGTGGGCATCTTCTAGCTACCATAAATGAATGAATCCATGAAACCTATATTGCTCTGCGCCTGCAATCCTTTCTCTTTTCTCTTATTATAATTTTCCCATCATTTCATTTTCCTTAAGACTGGTAAAAAGTCATACTTTCTGATGGGTGAATTGAATTCCATTGTGTGTGTGTGTGTGTGTGTGTGTGTATGTGTGTTTGTGTGTGTGTGTGTGTAAGATGACTATAGGCCCATGAGTTCATTTCTAAGCATTCTGTTTCATCTGTAATTTTATAATTCCATATTAAATTTGAATGGCTTTCTCAAATGCATTGAAGAATATTGTTGGGATTTTGATGAGTATTGCATTGCCAATTGTTTAGGGGCAGTATTTCAGTTTTCAAAATATTACTTCTTCCAACCACGAGCATTGAAAGACTTTCCATTTCTTTGAATCTCCTTCAATTTCCCTTTTTAGATTTTTAAAGTCTTTAGAGTAGAGCTCCTTTACATTTTTAGTTAAATTAATTAATTCCTAGTTTGGTTGTTGTTGCTTCGTTTTGTTTAGATTTGATTTGATTTTGAGGTTAATACATATGAGGTTGTTTTTGGATTTCAGCCTGGAGTTTCTCATTTTTGGTCAGAAAAACTACTGATTCTTATGGGTTTTATACCCTGCTACATTGCTGAAGGTTAGCATCATCTTTACTAACTTGAGGGAGGAAGCTATAGGGTCCTTTAAATACAAGGTCATTTCATCTGTAAAAAGTGATATTTTTACTTCTTCCCTATTTGTATCTGCTTTATGTTTTTCTCTTGTATATTGCCCTTGCTAGAAAGTCCACTACCATATTGAAGAGTAGTAGAGAGAGTGGACATCCTTGTCTCTTTCCTGATGTTAATGTCTTCAGGCTACCACCGTGAGGTAAATGCTAATTATCTGTGTCATATACATACTCAGTATTATATTGAGGAATTTTCCAGGCATTCCTAGCTTCTCAGACCTTTTAATCATAAAGCGGTATTGGAGCTTGTTAAAAGCTATTTCTACATCCCTATGGATGATCATGTGTTTCCTGTCCCTGCTTCTGCTGATGGTTTGTATTATGTTTATTCACAAGAATATTAAATCCACTTGTATCCAAAATGAATCCTATTTGATCGTACCATATGATTTTTTTGTTAATTCCTGAAATTGGTTGGTGAAATGTTATTAATAAGTTCTGCATCAATGCTTATCAAAGATTTGGGTTCATAGTTCTCTTTCTTTGGTGAGTTCCTATGTTATTTGGGGAAGAGTCTAATTCTAGCCTCGAAGAATGTGTTTTGAAAATTCCATTTCCCTTTCTAGTCCATTGAAGAGTTAGATCTGAGTATTGTAAGTTCTTGCAGGCCTTAATTTTATGATAAATTCATTGATTCCTAGATTTTTCTGGAATGGGAAATTGTTTATTGACATTTCATTTTCATTACTTCTTATGTGTTACTTCTTGGTTCAGATCGAGTAGAGGAAAGAATCAATTTCTCCAGAATTCTCCATGTGATTGGCATAAGATTTTCAAAGTACTCTCTTACAACATTCTTAATTTTGCCTTTATTTGTTGTGTTGTCTCATTTTTTTCTCTAATTTTCTCTATTTGGGTGAGTTCTCTTATTTTTTTGGATTTTATATCATGAATGTAATATAGTTAGGGGTGGGTTACTATTACATAAGCAATGACTACATTTTTAACAAAGTTACCCCTTCCTCATTTTTTCCTCCTTCCCCCAACCCTGACATCCTACACCCCAAAGTTATGAAGTTTATTTCTAACATAGTGTGTAGTGTATATTACTGTGTCTTTGGTTAATCTTTGTCCGAACATTTCTGTGATTTCCCTTCCCTTCCCCAAATCACATTAATTTAGGTATAAGACAAAGGGTAGAGAAATATAAAACAATGACTACAGGGAATAAACCAAAGGGTAAAAACTACATAGAAATAACTAAAAACTGTTCACTATACAATCATCTTGTATCCATTTCTTGGAGCTCATTTCGATAAGCATCATTTTATATGGTGATATGCACGTTGTTAGTGAGCTATTATGAATATCCTATACATATTCTAGTTTTTCCAAATGAGTGCAAATCTCTAGCCTATGATTCTTTGGGTCTGGCTTGTTTGACTTACTATGTTTTCCAAGTGAATCTATTTCCTTACTAATGGGTCAATGTCATTCATTCTGACAGAAGCATAAAGTTTTGTTGGGAATATATATGACATTTTCTTGATCTATCATTGCTGGGTGATAGGGGAGCTCTATTGAGGAACCTCTATACTTCATTACAGAGTATTTGAACAACTTTACATTTTGACCAATAGTGTAGTAATGTTTCTTTTTGGCCACATCTCCACCAGCCCAGCATCTGTTATTATTAATTTTCTTCATTATGGTCATTTTAACTGAGGTGAGGTGGAATGTCAATGTTGCTTTGATTTGCATTTCTTTTATGGCCAGAAATTTTGCATATTTCATCATGTGTCTATTGGCCATGCATATTTCTTCTTCAGAGAGGTCTCTCTTTAAATCTTTAGCCCACTTATTAAGAGGGTTGTTGTTTCTTTGACAATTTTTTTGGTGGGTTAATTTTTGGGGCTCTAAATATATTTGAGATATGAAGCAATTGTGCGTTGCAGGGCAACTAAAGTTCTTCACCCAAACTTCATGCTTTTTATCTATCTATCTATATGAATTCTCTTGTTAATCAGATTTGGTATGGGTCTGCCAAGTCTGTTCATTTATTTAAAAAAACAACTGATTTGTTGATTCTTTCTACGTTTTATTTTGACTATATTTAGTTATTTCTCATTTAATTTTTTTTTGTTTCTGTCTACTGCTTTGGGTTTTGGGCTTCTTCCTGTTTTCAAGGAGCTTGAGATACATAATTAAAATATTCATTTGAGATTTCCCAAATTATTGATGTAGGCACTCTAAGCTATAAATCTTCCAGTAATTACTGCAAATACCAGAGGAGCTGGTATTTTGCGTGTTCATTTTTGTTAAATTCTAGAAAAGTTCAGATTTCCATTCTAATCCCTTCAGTGTCGCACTGGTCATTCAGCAACTTTTTGTTCACTCTTCATGGGTTTGACAATTTTTTTTTTGCTTTAGCTGTTTAATTCTAAGTTTATTCTGTTATGCTCTGACAAGATATGGGTGTTCAAATAATTTTTCTTTGAATTTGGACAGAATTTCTCTGTGACTTAGGATATGTTCTGTTTTGGAGAATCTTCCATGAGCTGCTGTGAAGAATGTATATTCTGACGCTGAATGTATATTCTGTAGATGTCTGTTAGGGCTAGGTGGTCAATGAAGATATTTAGGTCTGCAGTTTCTTGGTTGAGTTTTTCCTGGATAACCAATCCATAGATGGGAATGATGTGTTGAGATGTCTTTTGGGGTTAAGTAGAATTTGGTTTAAGTAGTGGGATGCTCCAGGATTCAGGTCATTTATATTTAGTCTGGCTATATCTCCTAATTCAGAGTTGCCTTTATCAATATTTAATGTCTCTTCCTACCAATTTTAATTTGAATTCTATTTTATCTTATGTCAGTAATTCTACTGTGGCCTGTTTATGATGTCCATTTGCTTGAAAATTTTACTTCCAGCCTTTTAGTTTGAGTACGTGTTTGTTTTTGTCAAAAAAGTGTGTCTCTTGTAGATACTAGATGGATGTGTGTGAAGACTCAGGGTCTATGTTGAGGGGGCAGAATGATGCAGGCTCCAGCCTCAGGATTATCTGAGGACTGTGTATGGGATTAGGAAAGCTCTTGGAACACCAGGCTAGAGAGGGAAAACGTTCTCTCTCCCTATCTCCAGACAGATGTCACTGACTCCTGAGAGCTGAGGAAGTGGCTCTTCTGCTTGCTTAAGCATAGATGAACAGCTTGTCAAGCATTTTCCTGATATTGGAGAAGTGGTTTGAGCTTGCTCTAAAATAGTTTAGATAATAATATACCTAGACATTGTCTCATAGGTTAAGTAAAAATGTATCTGTGGAAATTTTTTGTGTAAATGTTTTCTGACCAAATCTTGGCAAAGATTGTGCTTGCTTGTCTTTAAATACCCACTAACAATAAAGCACAGCATGCAGTGGCAATTGTTGTTTGCACGCTGCATCCAATATGTCCTGGTGATTTCGTGACCCTTATCCAGGGATCCCAATGCACTAGACATTGACAGATGTGTCTTGTTGTTCTTTTTTGATACTACTATCTAATCTGTCTTCTATTTGGAAATTTAAATCCATTGATATTGAAAGTTAAGACTGAGAAATATCTGATAAGTCCTCCTATGTTATACCCCTGCTATTAGAAGATGTGTCTCATCTATTGTTAATATATTTATCTTGTTCTTTGGTAGGGAGCATTTTATATAATCAGTTCCTATTCTTCTTGATCTTCTCTATGTAGGATATATTTGATTAACTACTATCCTGCTGATTTGGTGGAGATACATTGTTTCAAGTTTTTTTTGTCATGAAATATTTGTATATATCCTTTAAATGTAAAGGAGAGTTTGGCTTAGGACCATATTCATGATTGGTAGTTGTTTATCCTTAATGTTTGTCTTATATCATGCCAGGCTCTCCTTTTTACCATATCAGCTAAGAAATCTGTATTTATTCTGACTGTATATTCTTTATAAATAATCAGTCTTTTCGCTCTGGCATCTTTAATAATCCTTTCCTTGGCCTTTAATGATCCTCTAATGGATTATGATGTGGTGGTGAATTTTTCAGTTCTAGAATTCTCTATTTGGTGTTCTAAAGGCTTTTCTTCTCTGAATGAGCCTATCTCTTTGGATGTTTGGCATGTTCTCTGCTAGAATTCTGTAATTTGTTTCCCATCCATTTAATTTCCTGATCTTCTCTTTCTTGATACCTATCTCCCTGAAATTTGATCTTCTGAGTCTTGAAGTTCTGGCAAGATCATTTCTTATTTCTTGGATTTTTCCTAATGATTATCTCCTCTTTCCTATTAGACCTATTCTGTTTTTGACCCTGAGATTATCTTCTATGTCATCTATTTGCTTTGGAGACTTTCTACTTTGTTTTTGATTTCCCCGTCTTCTAATTTTGGTCATTTTTAGTGGTTCTATCTCTTTAATAAATTTTTGTTTTAGGTCCTGTATGGACTTTTTGTACATATTTTCTTTGGGTGGGAAGTAGCAAGGGTTGTTTACTTAGCTGTATCTTCTCTCATATCTTTTAACTAGGCATCTATTTTTCCTTGGACTCCCTGGCCTTCTCAGAAATTTTTATCTTTCTGTTTGTAGTCTCATTGAATTATTTTGCTAATCTTTCGTTGGTCTCATCTTGTTCACAAATTTCCTTGAAGAGGTTTTCTATCTTTCCTTTAATCACATTTTTCAGCAGTATTTGTAATGTATTTTGATAACTATCTTCAAGGTCCTTGATTGTCTGTTCCAATGCCTGGTTATTTACTATGTGATTTATTCTACCTTGACATCATTTTTCTTGTATTTTTCTGATTTATTCTGTCCATTTGGAAGGTTTTGTGGGGGGATCTATGATCTTAATACATGATTCTCTGTGTTCTTGGTTAATTTGTCAGGTGCTGGTTTCCTGTTGTGATTTGCTTTTCTGGAATTAAGTTTTTGTCTAGACCATTAAGTGGAGGAGTAGAAACTAGTTGTGGTGAGATGTTGTGATGTTAATACTTGTCACAGTTCACATTGTCCAGTGGTATGGTGAATTGTTTCTGTATATAGATGTGGCTTTCTCTAATGTACATTTCTGTTCCAGCTTTTTTCAATGTTGCCCTATTTCAACACTGCAGATGTGCTTTTGAATATGTTGGCCAACACAGTCACAACAGTCACCTACCTGGCTGGGTAACTTTTCATAGATTTCTGTTTTCTTCTGAAGACAGGACAAACTCTTCTTTCAAATTGTATATCTATATATAATGATAGCTGACTTGGTGTGACCCTCTAGAACCGGAGTACCTGCTAGATACTCTAAATCTCTGTTTCATTAGAGAGAGCTAGGGTAATCTTCTGTTGTTCTTCTGCCATTGTTTTTCTTCTTCTTCAGATTTATTTATTTATTTATATTATTTTTAGGGGGGGAATCCAGACATGAGGCCTGAACTCTGGTCCAGGGTGTTGTCCCTCAGCTCTTCAGCTCAAGGCTAGCGCTCTACAACTTGAGCCACAGTGACACTTCCATTTTTTTTTGTTTATGTGGTGCTGAGGAATTGAACCCAGGGCTTCAGGCATGCAAGACAAGCGCTTTACTACTGAGCCACCTTCCCAGCCCAGATTTATTTATTTTTACTGTGAACTTTTTCATATAATTTAGGAATTGTGACTGTTGTATCAGGTTATTTTTGTTTTTATGTGTGTGTAACTTTGAAGTAGTGATTTCAGGCTTGTATGAAGAGACAGTAAAGTATGAAATGTATGTTATTATATTGAAGGAAAGAGAGCAAACATTTTAACTTTTTGCTACACAATTAAATTAATATTAGCAAAAGCTAATTGAAATTATTACTTATTTACATTTCAGAGGATGAGTATAGTACTCTTGGATATCTTGGAGGAAAAGACATTAGACTCATTATGACTGATGCCTTACATTGAAATTACTGTCTAAACTTTCTTCTTCAGAAAAGCAAAAGCTCCATTTTTTTCATATTAGCATTATAAAATCATACTAGCTGCATGTTGAATTGTTTTCCTCTGCTATTTTCAATTCCATTCTTCATCCATCAGTTATCTTGGGCTTTGAATGACCAATTCCTTAAAAATATCTATATTGCTCATATTGTGATGTAAATCTCAGTAATATTAATATGAATTTATCTGATTCTCATCTTGAACTACATTCATATAAAATTTATGCAGTCTCAAGCAAGGAACCCCTGTTTTATACTTTTCTATGTTCTAATCAATAAATCCAATCTCTTTAGAAATATGTTCTCATCTTTTATATTGCTCTGGTAAACATCATGTGTTTCTACTACTTTTACTGAAGTAAATATAAAGTTTGGAATAGGAAGACTCCACCCCATTATCATTTTAATGTAAACTCTTGAGGACTACTTTATATGTAAAAATAAAAAAGTCCAATGCACATGTTCATACATGAACAATCTAGTGGTTAAGTAAATTAGACACAAGACCTACCACATCAATTCTCAATTTACTTAAAGGCACCAAAATATTGTGTTCATGAGTATCACTCATTTTAAGAAAATGACTAGTCAATACAAAGTTTATATTATTTTTGAAATTTACAAAATGAAAATTATACCCAGATTTATTGTCAATATCCTGTATCCAGGAATACATTTATTCAGCAAATAGAGAAACAACAAATAAGGGTTCGTCACATAGAATGAAAGATGTAGTAGCAGACTGTCTGCTTAAGATTATAAGTACATGCAAATTGTGTGATTTATTCACAGATACTATGAACATTCATAAGAGGATTTGTGATCAGAAGTGATAGGTAAGCAAAGTAACTGGAAAACTGTGTATTTAAATTGAGCTTTCAATATAGGATGACAAGTTTTCAATACATGAGCCTCCAGAAGTTGATTCTGTGTCTCTAACATACTTTTTCCCACATACTCCTGTTCTCTTACCTCCGTACCTGATCAATATTCCTCTACTTTCATGATGTCAATTTCTACTAAAATAACAAAGTGTGTGTTTTTATTGGTCTCGAGATCCAATATATTTTAGTATTTTGGAGTAGTAGTATGAATTCATGGAGTTTGACTTGAATGTACTTGATTTAAGGGAAAGATATAGGTCCAGGCAAGATGCTTAAGCAAAGAAAAACCTATGGAGAAAACATCAATCAACTATAATTACAAAAGTATGGAACTGATGTCTCATTTGTCTGGGTGGCAGCTGTGTGTGTGTGTGTGTGTGTGTGTGTGGAGAGAGAGAGAAGGAGAGGGAGAGAGAGAGAGAGAGAGAGAGAGAGAGAGAGAGAGAGAGAGAGAGAGAGAGAGAGAGAGAGAGAGAGAGAGAGAGAGAGAGAGAGAGAGAGAGAGAGAGAAAGAGAGAGAGAGAATTTTATTGTGGTTTCCATATTTACAGTCCATATAGCATTACTTGTTAGGGAGAAGGTGCTCATATCACAGCTCTGATAGCACTATCACTTTTTATTGTGATAAACACTTGCTTAATATCTAATTAAAAAGGGAAAATAAACTAACATCTTACACGATTGTTTTGACTATTAATTAGTACATTGAAGGCCAAAGGTAGGAATTGGAGGTCAACATAATCTTTTTCCTCTCTCAGAATATTACACAGCAATAGCTGTGATTTCAGGAGTCTCCTGCTATGTACTGACAGCTGAATTACTAATATACTTAACAATATGAAACATATGATAGAAAAATAGATCAGCCAGCAAGCACAAATAACTAGTGATAAAATTGAACTTTTGAGCAGGGTTTCCACATCTTTTGGGAATGTAATTCCTTCATATGAACTTCAAATTTTGTGGCTTTCTCTGTGTGATTAAATGGTAAGAATGTACTGTAGAAACAAGAATTCCTATTTAGCCAAGTAGAAAGTGCTCATGATCCCATCCTCACGTTGCAAATTTCCATTCCAGGTACTTCAGCACCTCATCCTTCCCTGTGGGAGACAGGAAAAAAGATAATTTTGTTTGAATATTAAAGTATTCAAATTAGTGTGTACAGGCATGATTTGTATAATTACAGAAGTTTGTAATAAATGTAAGTAGGGATTATGTCACAAATGAAAAATATAATTAAAATCAAATAACAAGACAAGAAGTCACAGCATTTTGTGCAAGAAAACATACATTAGGTTAGTTGCAGCATTTATTTTTGGAGATAACTTTATATCAAAGTAAATGAACTTTATCTAAGGATTGAAACATCTTGAAAAATATATTTCTTAGAGATATTTTGCTGCATAATTTTAGGGATACAGGGGGACCCATTGCAACTATGAGATGTACAAGACGTTATGTTGAAAAGTGAAATTTACAACTTTGGCTGGGGGGTGGAGATGGGAAGGTATGGGAAGGGGAAACAAAGGAGGAGGCAAAAATACTTGATAAGAAATGTACTTATTAGCTTGCCCATGTAATTGTAACCCCTCTGTACGATATTTTCACAATTAAAATAATAATAATAATAATTACTTTGGTTAAAATGCTATTAAATTTTAGTCCTACACGCTGAGCAAGAGATAGGATAAATGTGAAATAGAAGCTTGCTATTAACATCATAATTCGGTTATATGTAGGATTAGGATTAGGCAAGGTGTTGCAGTTAGTGTTGGGTTTAGGATGAGAAAAAGATGTAAGATATTGTGTAAAACTGCAGCATATTTTAAGAAGAATGATTACATCCAAGTTTCAATGAATGAAAACCAGTGTCGGTGTTACTTTAACCATTCAGATATAATTTGGTTTAAAGTGTGAATTACTGTTTTAGTTCTGGTTAGAGTTAGGGAAGGACAAGCTTTAGGGTAAAATTTAGTTTTCGACTAAGAAGTACAAGCAAAAAAAAGTATGATTGATTAAATAGAGACAATTTTCCTTACATTAATCATTCGGTTTTAATTCAGATTGTGATTAGCATTAGGTTTCTGGTTAAAGAGGTTGAGCATAGAGTAAAGAAATGGATTAAACTGGTGGCTCATGCCTAATATCCTAGCTACTCAGGAAGCAGATTTCTGAGGATCAGAGTTCAAAGCCAGCTCAGCAGGAAAGTCTGTGAGAATTTTATCTCCAATTAAGCACCAGAAACCAGAAAGTGGTGATGTGGCTCAAGTGGCAAAGAGCACACCTTGAGCTGAAGAACTCAGAGATCATGCCCATGCCTAGAACTCAGCGATAGGATCTAGGTCCAGAGATGAAGCTCTACAACCAACAAAAAGAAAAAAACAAGAAATGGGAAAAATGTTAGGTATGTTTGAACTTATTTTAGGTTCTACGAATTCAGGAAATGCTGGGATAATGGAAGTACAATGTATTTCATTATATTAGGATTTGAGATCAATGTGTACAATGATTCCTCTTATGGAATAAGATAGGTTCAGAAAAAAGAGTGAGAAAATCTGTAGGGTTTAGGAAAACCTGCAATTAATTTCAAGAATTACACGTGGAATTTCAGTTAGGATAACACAAAATGAGCATTTTTCATAAATTTTAGAATTGGGATAGCGTTAGTGTCAAGGTTATGGTTAGGATTCCAGCCATGGTTAGGGTTAGAGTGAAGGAGGAACAAAAATGGGGCTCAAATTGAAGGTAAATTTTAGAATAAGCCTGGTAAGAATTAGAGTGAATGTCAGCTAGAGTATTGCTAATAATATTAGTATTTACTTGCAATTAGGCTTATGTTTATTCTCAGTTTTCCAGTTAAGATTAAGTTAGGGTTAGAAAATGACTAAGATATTGCGGGAAAAATGTAACCTATGTTTGGAAGGCTTATTTGAATCAAGTTAGGATGAGTAAAAAACTAGTGAACTTGTATGAGTGTTAGTATTGACATATAATTAGGATTAAGATCAGAGTCAGTATTTTGTTCTGATTATGTGTTATGAATAGGAATATTTTTTATAAAATTGAGTTTTCACTAACAAAAAGAAGCAAAAATATCAGGCTGAATAGTAACAAGAGCATTATCATTATATTTATTTCTAAGTGATCATTCTTGTAATGATTAACGAGAGTTTTCCAGCCAGGTTTAAGTTGAGAGTTAGCTTTAAGTAATGGACTAGGTGATAAGTAAATCTGAAACTGTTTTAGGATACAGTGGTTTAGGAAAGGTAGATCAATGGATAATACAGTATTTTTAATGATAAGAGAATTTGAGGACAAGTAACATAATGGTTCAGGTTAGGGAACAAGAAAACTTTAGATGTAGAGTTAGGAAATTTTTGGGAATTAGGGCAAATTGAAACTCATTTCCAGAGTGCAAACTGGAGTTTTCGATAGAATGAATAAAAACTAGAGTATTTTTTTAAACATTAATATTGGACTCTCATTAGGTGGAAAGTTAGGTTTCAGTTCCAGCTAGGCTTAGTTTAGCATTAGGCAAATGGAAAATTTAGGGTCAAACTGGAAGTAACTCTTCGAATAACAAGTCAAGTTAGAATTAGGATGAATACGAAATAGGAAACTGCTAATAATATTAGGATTAGGGTATGATTAATGTGAAGGTTAGCCTAAATGTTCCAGTTAGGGTTCATGTTAGGAAAATGGCAAGATATTGACTAAAACTAAAAACTATTTTAAGAAAGATGAGTTGAAACAAAGATAGGAGGAATAAAATCTAATGTATTTGTGTGGCTTTTTGAATCCAAAGGCAATCAGTTCTAGGGTTAGGGTTACTTTTCTAATTAATGAACTATTGAATTAAAGGCACAATTATTTCATTTTTACAAATCAAGACAGTCATGATTTTGAGAACAAACTCAATTTTCTGCATGAAAATGTGTCTTGTAACCAGGATTAAATAATAATGAACAGGGTATCATTTATTAAAATTAGGTAAGTTGATGAAATATCCAAACACATAGGACAGTAACTCAGACATGTTACTGGGAAAACAGATATTCTACTTGCTCTAACTAGGAAATGTGTGTGGGGGGGGGTGGGGGGGTGGGTGTGTACACCCACAGGTCTTCAACTCAGGCCTGGGTCCTTTTGTCAGCTTATTCTGTGCAAAGATGGCACTAAACCAAGTAGCTACAGAAACATCTTCATAGGTACTAATATTGGAGTCGCTTAAATGGAATTGTTTTATTTCATTTGTTATTTTCACAAATAAATCAAGATTATGTATTTTGTTTCATTTCACTGCTATTGGCTCTTACCTTGAGAATAATTTTTTCATAGCAAAGTAGAAAAAAGCAATTGGATTGAAGAAGTAACATTTGACTTTCATAAAATGCAGATGCATAGATTTGGGTTTTCTGTCATTTGCTAAAAGTTTCTTCCAGAAAAGGTTATCAATTACTTATAAGTGATGCATAATTCCTAGATATTACAGTTATCACATGCACTTTTTGATTGAGGTATCTCTGTACAAACTCCAAAAAAAAAACGGACCAAAAAAACACAAAATACACAGAAATCACATCTTTGTTTTAAACGCTGTAGTTTACAAAGAATTTTTAGCCAACACTGAAAACATCTTTTTAGGTATTCTGCAATTTGTGTGAAGTATTTTTAACAATAGTTTTCTTTTTTTGCTGTCATGAAATTCACATGTAATATATAATCTCCTTTTATTGTATACATTTTAGTGCTTTTGTAGTAAATTGTTCAATAATAAGTTTCCCAAGCCTAATTTTCCCAAACTTGCATTTCTTCTAGTAGAAATGCTGTACATTTTAGAACAGACATTTAAGTAGATATAAAATTCACTTACAGGAATTGTCCAGCATACATCCTCTATATTGTGTCTTTTCAAAGTTTTGGGGGGGGATTATTTCCAGGGTCTCACACATATTATTCAAGTGCACTGTCAATGAACAACATTCCCTGTCCAAACAAGTTTTTTACTTCTCTTTAATACATACATATAAGTGTAATGGCTGGATCATATACAATTCTCTTTGACCTTTTGAAGACTTGAAATCTTGCTTACTAAAATGATCACAGTATTATACAAATCATTCTCCTATGTAGAGTTTATCATTTTCTCCACAAAAGCATTTCTATATTTTATGCATCTTTTTATATTAGGGTAATACTAGTGAGTTTTCTTTGTCTTTTTTCTTAGATACTAAAGAGGAACTTATTTCATATGCTCCTCGTATTGACTATTAATTTACATATGTTCTTCAAAGAAATATCCTATTCAGGAAAAAATTTATATAGAATTAGAAGATATAAAAATACTTAAGTTTCAGAATCATTGTAGCATTCACCTTGTAGCATTAACAAATATGTTCCCTCTATCTGTTGGATATGTTTTCACTTCGGTTATAGTGTCCTTTGAATTATGAATATAGTGTCCTTTGAATTATGAAAGGCTATCACTTGATATAATCCAGTATATTCTTTCTTTTCTTTAGCCACCAATGCTTTCCATTTAGAAATCTTTACTGATAAAATGTCATGAATTTTTACGTTCATCTCATAGATTTTTACATATCACATTGAAACAACTAAAATTAATTTAGGAATGAGTTAAGATTTAGATAATTCTGTAGCATAATAAATTTGAATGATAACAACTTGAGCTGTACAACAGAGGAGAGTGAGAGGGAAAAGAATGACGGACCATGTAGGAGCTATATGTCATTGCTATTGTGTTTCAAAAAATAGAAAGAATTCAGAGAAGATAAGAAGAAAAGTAAACTGTCCTGAGTCAAGTTTCTTTTTAATCGATCTAATAGTTTGGACCAAAAGTCAGTGAAAATGGTAAAAAATAAAATAGAAAATAAAGCATTGTATATACCTGTTACAATGTAAGGAAATTGTAATAGGAATATGATAATTAATTCCCAAAGAAATAAGAGAAAGAATAGCTAAATTCTAAAGGGAAAAAGAATGAAGAGAGAAAGAAGCAAAGTAAAACCTTATCATTAACAAACACAAGAGTTTGGAAGTGGAAAGGCAGTGGGAATATTCTATGTAACAATAAAAATTGCTAGCGTGGATAGAATATGGATCACATTTTATCATATATAATTTTGAAAAAGCATACTCGGAATGAAAATTTGAAAGTCATGGTTTAAAACACTATTTGGATTATAACGAGACAGTTTATCAGTGGTAAACCATTGGCTTCGCATATGTGAAGCAATGGTGTGATCTCCCAAGCATTACAAAGTACACCCAAAGCACACACACACACACACAAACCACAAAAACACACACATACACACCACATACACACATTTAGAATATTGATATTAGCATATTAAAGGGAGGAAATTATCACAAATAGTAAAAGTATGTTAATATATGAAATCATAATAGTGCTCGTACTATTTAAAAGTTTAGTAGAAATAAAAAAATTACAATATACTTGGATTTTAACAGATTAGGTTAATTGAAAATTAATAGAAGAAATGAGAAGCTTTGCAAATAAGTTTAAATAATAAACATTTTAAAACATGTGTCCTTTTATTTTGACAAAAGATTGATGTTACTGGTGTTTTAACTCAAGATTTAGAATATGATAGAGAGGTGCCCTATATAACACTAGCGATGGATATATATCTAATCATTTCACTCTGAATAGTTTTATAATAAGGTGATAGAGTTTCTCAGTATCTCCCGAATTGCAAACCCTATTTATACTTCCCACCATAGCTAGAAAATGCATATCACAAATCACCAGGCAGATCTCAAACTATTTATTTATTTATTTATTTTTTAATTTTTAATTTTTTAATTTAATTTTATTTTATTTGTGAACATACTTTACAGAGGAGTTACAATTACATAGGCAGGATAATGCATACATTTCTTACCAAGCATTGCAGCCTCCTCCTTTGTTTACCCTTCACATCCCTTCCCAGCCTCCCCCCTCCCTCCATCCCAATCCTATTCCTTCCCACCCCCACCCCGCACCGACGTTGTAAAGCTCGTTTTGGACATGACAACTTGTACTTCTCATTGTTGCAACAGGTCACTTGTATCCTTAAACAACTGGTTTTTCCCCATCTCCTCCACAAGTTATACTGACATCAAATATAGTGAAAGCAGGGGTTATACTGTGGGGGAAGGACATACAAAGCAACAAAGAGATAATCTTATAAATGCATTAGAAACACATGCATGAAAGAAAAAAACATTAAAATACATATCTAAGGGTTCATTTTCCTTATATCACATTATCTGATCTTTTCCGCTTGACTCATACATATACTAGATATTACAAATAAGGGAAACCATGGGACCGATGTTTCTTTGGGCCTGGCTTATTTCACTTAATATAATTTTTTCCAAGTTTTTCCATTTCCTAACAAATGGGGAAATGTCATTCTTTCTGATGGAGGCATAGAATTCCATTGTGTATATATACCACATTTTCTTGATCCATTCATCTACTGAGGGGCATCTGGGTTGGTTCCATATCTTAGCTATGGTAAATAATGCTGTAATAAACATAGTTGTGCTGGTAGCTTTAGTGTGGTCTTGTTTTTAAACATTTGGGTAAATGCCCAAAAGTGGGATTGCTGGGTCATAGGGGAGTTCTATGTGAAGTCTTTTGAGGAACCTCCATACTGCTTTCCAAATTGGTTGAACAAGTTTACATTCCCACCAACAATGAAGTAAAGTTCCTTTCTGTCCACATCCCCTCCATCATCTATTGTTGTTAGAGATCTTCATTTTTGCCGTTCTAACTGGAGTGAGGTGATATCTCAATGTTGTTTTGATTTGCATCTTTTATGGCTAGGGATGTTGAACATTTCTTCATGTGTCTATTGGCCATCCTTCTTTCTTCTTCAGAGAAGCTTCTCTTTAAGTCTTTCGCCCATTTATTTATTGGGCAGTTGTTTCTTTGAGGATTTGTTGCTGGGGGGTTTAATTTTTTGAGTTCCAAGTATATTTTAGATATGAGACCCTTGTCCGTTGTATGGCTAGTAAAGATCTTCTCCCAATCCGTGAGCTTTCTTCTATTGATTTTGCTAGCTATGTCATTTGCCCTGCAGAAGCTCTGCAACTTTATGCAATCCCATTTGTCCAACCTTTCTTTGATTTGTTGTGTTTCCGGTTCTCTATTCAAAAAATTTCTGTCTGAGCCAAGGAGACCTAGGGTTTCTCCTATTCCATCCTGTAATGTTTTCAGAGTGTCTGCTTTGAGTTCAAGGTCTTTGTTCCATTTGGAGTGATGGTGCAGGGTGATATAAAAGGATCTAGCTTAAGTTTTCTACATGTAGTTAACCAATTTTGCCAGCACCATTTACTGAAGAGGTTCTCTTTCTTCCATTCTATTTTTTTAGCTCCCTTATCGAAGATTAGATGGCTATAGGTCTGTAGGTTCATTTCTGGGTTTTCAATTCTATTCCATTGGTCCTGAAGTCTGTTCTTATGCCAAGACCAAGCTGTTTTGATTACTATGGCTTTATAGTAGAGTTTGAAGTTTGGTATTGATATTCCTCCAGCAGTGTTCTTTCCGTTGAGGAGCGTTTTTGCTTCAAACTTTTTTTTAATTCAAGTAAAAATACTTCCAAAAAGTGACCAAGTAATGAAGCCTTTCTTATACATTATATGCTTCTTGAAAATACAGTATTTGTTACCTGGACAAATATGTTTATAAATATAAGAAAATAAATTTATTTAAAATCATTAACCATATAAAAATCAAGAAAACAATTTTTAAATAGTCACATGTTAAATATTATAAAAGTAAAATATATGTGTCTGAATAATTTGCATGTGTAAAAATCATGCAAATATAAATCAACTAATCCTACAACCCTGAAAAAACTGAATTTCTCTAAAGAAACAAGGCCCAAATTTGAAATTTAGAAAATAAAATGAAGTGTACTCTTTAGTTGACTTAATTAAGTGTAAACCGTCTGTATATCAACTTTACAATAAAAATGCATTAAGAAAGAAAGCAAAAGTACCCATGGATCACTAGCAACAGCAAAAGCATCAGTAGTTCTTGTTCTGAGTGTACTAAAAAATGGATGGAAGAGATAACAATGTTCCTTCCCTAAGAAATGTACTCATTACCTTACCTTATTTATGTAACTGTAACCCTTGTGTACATTACCATTAAAATAAAATTAAATTGAAATTAAAAATAAACCACATGATATACCAATTAAGAATTCTTACAAGCCATTGGTTAAATATTTTGTAAAAAACTGCCCTAAATACCCAAGGAATATACTTTGATAATACTATGTAAATACTTCAACTTCAGTAGAAAAGCGAAAATTAAAAAAAAAATATTACAAAGTAAAGTAATAAATCAGAATATATTACTATTAATAACAAACATAAGATGAATTTATAGTGGTAGTCAAATACGTAAGAAATGAGGCAATTTGCCATTCATTTGCACTTAATAAGTGAGAAAGAATTTTCTAGGTTTTTTTAATTATCATAAGTTTAATCAAGAAAGACAGCCTCTTCTGTAAATGGTGCTGGCAAAATTGGTTAACGACTTGTAGAAAACTAAACCTAGATCTTTATATATCACCCTGTACCAGAATCAACTCCAAATGGATCAAAGACCTCGAAGTCAAAGCAGACATTCTGAAAACATTACAGGATGGAATAGGAGAAACTATATGTCTCCTTGGTTGAGGCCGAAATTTTCTTATTAGAGACCCGGAAACACTACAAATCAAAGAAAGGTTGGATAAATGGGATTGCAAAAAGTTGCAGAGCTTCTGCATGGCAAAGGACATAGCTAGCAAGATCAATAGAAGAAAGCTCACGGATTGGGAGAAGATCTTCACTAGCCATACAACGGACATGGGTCTCATATCTAAAATATATTTGGAACCCCAAAAAGTAAATCACCCAACAACAAATCCTCAAAGCAACAACGGCCCAATAAATAAGTGGGTTAAAGACTTAAAGAGAAACTTCTCTGAAGAAGAATGAAGGATGGCCAATAGACACATGAAGAAATGTTCAACATCCCTAGCCATAAAAGAAATGCAAATCAAAACAACATTGAGATACCACCTCACTCCAGTTAGAATGGCAAAAATCAAGATCTCTAACAACAACAGACGCTGGAGGGGATGTGGACAGAAGGGAACCTTACTTCATTGTTGGTGGGAATGTAAACTTGTTCAACCAATTTGGAAAGCAGTATGGAGGTTCCTCAAAAGACTTCACATAGAGCTCCCCTATGACCCAGCAATCCCACTTTTGGGCATTTACCCAAATGTTTACAAACAATACCACACTAAAGCTACCAGCACAACTATGTTTATTACAGCATTATTTACCATAGCTAAGATATGGAACCAACCCAGATGCCCCTCAGTAGATGAATGGATCAAGAAAATGTGGTATATATACACAATGGAATTCTATGCCTCCATCAGAAAGAATGACATTTCCCCATTTGTTAGGAAATAGAAAAACTTGGAAACATTATATTAAGTGAAGTAAGCCAGGCCCAAGGAAACATAGGTCCCATGGTTTCCCTTATTTGCAATATCTAGTATATATATGAGTCAAGCGGAAAAGGTCAGATAATGTGATGTTAGGAAAATGAACCCTTAGATATGTATTTTAATGTTTTTTTTTGTTTCATGCATGTGTTTCTAACGCATTTATAAGATTATTTCTTTGTTGCTTTGTATGTCCCTCCCCCACAGTATAACCCCTGATTTCACTATATTTGATGTCAGTATAACTTGTGGAGGAGATGGGGAAAAACAAGTCGTTTAAGGATACAGGTGGACCTGTTGCAACAATGAGAAGTACAAGTTGTCATGTGCAAAACGAGCTTTACAATGTCGGTGCGGGGTGGGGCGGAAGGATTGGGTAAGTGAGGAGGTGGGAGGCTGGGACGGGATGTGAAGGGTAAACAAAGAAGGAGGCTGCAATGCTTGGTAAGAAATGTATGCATTATCCTGCCCATGTAATTGTAACCCCTCTGTACAGTATGTTCACAAATAAAATAATAAATAAATAAATAAATAAAAGAGCTGAGTGACAGCGCCCAGGCACAGTGTTCAGGCCCTATGACTGGTACCCCCCAAAAAAAATAGTTTCTGTAATGATAGGTCCATAATTGCTCTACCAAGTGGAGGAATACTTGATTTAGAGGTCAACTATAATTTAGAAAAATATTAACTGAGAAGATCCTTAGTGCTTCAAAACACTGGTACTTCAGTAAAACTAGGTTCTGTAGTATAAAAATGTTGTCATTCTCAAAACAATGATAACCTACATTTAATCTCCTGAAAGTATATTCATTTTCAAATAAACAATTTAAAAATCACATTTGCCAAAATAACCCTTGACAAGTAGATGATAGTGACATTACAAGGTTTTCAAGTGTAGGGAGCAAGTTACAATAGAGTTGATTTATGTACCCAGCACTAATACCAAACAAGTTCAACCATTCATTAAAGTGTAGAAATAGTACCGCCCACCATTTGTGCTTTTCCGTAGGTGCCTTCCAGAAATGTGTTAAATAGATCAGCCTCCCATATTTCAAACCCAAATATTAGGTAACAAAGTAAATTTCATCACATAAGAATGTACATTTTAAAAAGTCACTAATAGCTGCCTTATCATGTGTTGTTTTATGTTTTCCCTACATGTCTAACATAGTAAGAAATATGACTTTAAGTTTTGAATATGGGTACTGATGAAAGATGTGATAAACATAAAATCTGTCTTCTATTTGTCGTATTCCTCTCAGTAGTAAATTTTAGTTTTCTTCTTTTTCCAAAACTTATAAGTAGGAGAAAAAATTATCCTATGTAAAATAAAATAATCACACACCATTGTACAAAGCCATTTATAAAAACTGGTAGTTAGGAATAAATTGTAAGCCATTGTTAAACTTTCTTGTTCACTAAAGATTAATCTTCCAGCCGGGCGCTGGTTGCTCACGCCTGTAATCCTAGCTATTCAGGAGTCTGAGATCTGAGGAACGCGGTTCAAAGCCAGCCCGGGCAAGAAAGACCATGAGACTCCTATCTCCAATAAACCACCAGAAAAGCGGAAGTGGCGCTGTAGCTCAGGTGGTAGAGTGCTCGCCTTGAGCTGAAGAGCTGAGGGACAATGCCCAGGCCCAGAGTTCAAGCCCCACTACCGACAAAAAAAAAAAATCAAAAATATTAATCTTCCAAATGAACGAGAATAAAATCATGTCTAAGTGCTTCACATCTCCAGTCTTGCAAATTGTTATTGCAGATGAATGAATTATGGAAATATAAGCTGACATCAGTTCAAGTATATGTGGGAGAGAAACTCCATGGAATGTATATAAACCTTTCAAAGTATTAACAGGCAGTTTAACAGAATGACTATCAGGAAACTGAAACCAGAGAGGAACAATAGTCAAGAAATAGAATGAATGAAAAATGGAACAAGGGGCAAGTACAGCTAGAATACTCAATGTACATATGTAATAAAGGAAGTGGTAAATCTGAGCTAAGTATTGGAGAAAGGGTTGGTTGAGATTGATAGGAGTGACTCTGATCCAGGAGCATTAGACAATTAGATGGATATATTTAATTCTAACACACTTGCACAACCTTTTGAAATTCAGTTAAAAACAACAACAAATAAAAACACAAAAACCACAATGAAACAGCAATCTCTAGAGAGTATGAATATGACCTCTCAATTTTAAGCAGTTAATGAAGGGCAGTCTTTGGAAAAGCAAACAAAGCTGTTCAAAGAGGGCAGTTTGGGGTAGGGGAGAATTTAACAGATTTAAAAAAAGATTATCTAAGGTTATAAATCACCTATACCTACTGCAAATATTTTCTTCTGCAAGTCCTCTTTGTCTGAACTGGATACTCCAGTCCTGAGGCACACTTGATAGCTTGTGACGAAAGAATGGAAGAAACAAGATCAAGAACCTATTACTCCACTGGAGAGAAAAGTTTTCTCTCAATCTCTTCACTACTCCATTTTCATACTTTTAATAACGTCAAGTGATTTTGAATTATCTTTCCTTCTTTGTTCTCGCAAACTAATTGTTCAAAATAATTCATTAAATATTATTTGCCATTATTTTCTATCATGCTGTTTACTTGTTCAAGTGAGTATATTAAACTTCCCCTTTTCATTTGGTTGCCACGAAAACCCAACAACTATGTTAATGAGGACCAACGCTAATGCAAAACTTTGTCTCCAAAAATCCAGTCCAAGAACCTATAATCACAAATATTTAGCTACAATTTTTTCTTTTTTCTTTTACCTTGAAATATTCTTGTGTCTAAAGTACCCACAAAAATAAGTACTCCACCACTTTTTGGTTCAATCACTTCTAACCTCACAGTTATATTTTGCTAACAAGATATTTAGAGGAAACCTAAGAATACTCCACTTTTATCTTCTCTCTTAAGACTTTTATCTTCTCTCTTAAGACTCTCCTTAGATACCATATCAGGAACAGTGAAGTTATTCTTTGCAAAATTATTTCAAAAGATTATTTTCTTCTCGGTCTTGTATTTGCTCAACCTGATGTATGGAGAAGAATAGAGTTAAATCACTGATTCCTTGGATGACATTGTCTGTTACAAAGGACAATACTTTTATGTCCTACTTCTATGTCCTCCTCTTAGATCTTGCTTGATTTCCAATTAATCACAGCTTCTTGGCTTCAAGTCTAGTGAAGCTGAAGGACTAGACAGCGTCTGCCACTCATACATCTTCATGGTTTCTCTGTTAAAACTCTTTTACTTGGAGATGGAATTTATTTTCATGTCTTCATTCAATTTGTTCTGCATTATACTGAGCCAAATAGCCTCTGTAAAATCACTTTAGGTAGCAAAAACATTGAGACAATCTATATCAAAAAGTTTTGGCCCCCTCCACTGCTGAAACCAAAACGCATAACTAGGGCTTCTAAGAACATGTTTTCTTACCTTTTCAATTTGCTCAATTCTTTTCTGATCCCCAAACTTTTTGGCTTATGTAATAAAAGAAGTCTTCACTATCTCATGTTAATAAGGATATTATATTATATTTTTGAGCTACTTAGAAATGTGAAATCATTGGTTTGAAGTATCCAATCAGGTTTTTTCTGTGTTTCAGTGCTTCATGTACAAAGATATTGTGGAAAGTATTAAAACAGAAAAGCGTAAACTCAATACATTCTTTCATTGTGCAGGGCACTTTCTCCCTAAATATTTTGACCCAAATTATCTTTTTAAGAGAATTACTGTTTAGTAATTAAAGGTCAATTCACAAATTTTGATGTCTTATTTTAAAAAAAAACTTTGAATTTAAATTCCACTACAGCCTTATTTCACACAGTAAGCGTATATTTCCTGGGTAAGGACAATTCTCATGGAAACTTACAGGATTTACAGCAAGGTTTGTGAGGTTTGTTTGTTTAGTGTGAAAATGAGCCAGCTTACCCACATTGCTCCCTCTAAGCATAGTCTCCATGAATTTCTTCGCATGAAAGCCTATTTTCCCAGGCAATTTTAAATTTTCTTAATAGGCTAAGTTAAAAAGTTTGAACAATTAAAATTTACCTGTCATAATTTTAAAACTCTTTTGAAATTCCTTTATCAGAATCGCGAATTTACCAATCCTAATTCCAACTTTACCACCAAAAACAGCTAACATGTTGTTTTCATGATATAGTATCCATGAAACTATTATTTTCCAGTTGTTTTGTTATGCATATATATGAACATATAAGCTGATGCTGAGCAAAATGAACTCCAAGATATGGAAAAAGATATTTATTTGCAGTTGTTGTTTTTAATGTACTATGTGATTTCTATTTTCCTTGGGTTTATCTCCTATGGTTTATCTCTTCCTGTGTTTTATTTTGGTACCCTGTGTATTGTGTATACATTTACCTTAATTAGGGAAGGGAAGAGGAACAACAAAATGGCGAGACAAAGGACAAAAGACAAACTAATGCAATAGCAATACTCAGAAGACAATATGTTGGAAATGTACATTAAAACTTGTGAGGGGTTTTGGGGTGAAGAAAAACTGTGAGAAAAATGAGAGAGGGTATAATAAGTTTGAAAAGATATGTATTCACTGCCTTACAATTGCTAACCCACTGCACATCACTTTCACATTAAAATTAAATTTAAAAAATAAGCTGCATGAAATAAAATTTCACTGTATTGATATAGTAAATATTATTCTTTATGTAGTAACTTTTTAAAAATTCAGTACTATTTGGCATCTAATTTGAATGAATTACCCTTCTTTATCGGAAGGCCATCAACTTGAATGTTATCCAACTAGACAATTTTTTCACAATATACTTGCCAATATTTTCGAAAAAGAATAAATTAGTACTTTCTTATACTAAAACCGAAAACCATTTAATTCTATGGAAACCCGTAACTTATAAAAGTAAATAAGGTGGTAAGAGGAAAGAATATGCATGTTCTTCAAAATTCCTATGACTAATAACTACTCACTTTCAAATTCTGAACATTCCATACCTGAGAGATTCAAAATAGTACCTGTTTCCATGTTATGTAATTCTGCAATAGATGCATTTTCCAATGGGGTGTTACAGATTGAGAGGTGAACAGAAAAATAGCCACATTCTGGTATAGGATAAAACTATAAAGCATCGGTTATAATTAATTCTTCAAGA
This sequence comes from Dipodomys merriami, assembly GCF_024711535.1. Taxonomy (NCBI): domain Eukaryota; kingdom Metazoa; phylum Chordata; class Mammalia; order Rodentia; family Heteromyidae; genus Dipodomys; species Dipodomys merriami. The sequence goes on along the minus strand of NW_027202773.1, from coordinate 104,274 downwards.
GTAAGCAATTGTTTGTCAGATTAAGCTATTATTTCTATGACCATCAATCCCAAAATTTATGCCATAAAGTCATCCTTGACCAACAGTTTCCAACTTGTAGGGTGCACCTCAAAATTCCCTTAATTCACATCACCAATAGCTTATCTATATTGGGAAAAATACTACATCTCTGCTAATGTGATGCCCTCCGTGTTCTGGAAAGAACACCATAATAAACTGGGTTGCATCATTTTTCCTCCACTGGTATTTTTGCAAATATTATTTATATTTATACTTTTTAAACTATCATAGATATTCAGGATATTAAGATCGGAAGATTACAGTTCAAAGCCCACCCAGGCAGGAAGGTTCCCTAGATTCTTATCTCCAATAAACTTCTCAGCAAAAGCCAGACACAAGTGGTACTGAGTTTGAAGTGGTAGGACACAAGCCTTGAGCTTAACAGGCTCAGAGACAGTGTCCAGGTCCAGAGTTCAAGCCCTATGACCAAGCAATAAACCAAACAAAAATAAAAACAAACCCCAAACCTAGCATTTTTCTCACTGTATACAGAAGCACGTAATTAAGGAAATTGCTTCCTGTGTTACATACAGGTAAAAGAAAGAAGATGTCACACAATTATTCTCTTCATACCACGTTATAATAAAGCTTCAAAAAGTTGCTATTTCTTAATTTATAAATTAATATCATCAATTTGTTGGCAACTCGGTCTACATTATTCACATTTTCATTTTCTACATGAACAGTTAGAATTATCTATTAACGGAGTTCTAATTATTACTCTTGAAACAATATACTAGGCAAATAGAATGCAAGAAACATTAGTAAATTTGTCAATTAAACCCTCTACCTAAAAAAATTTTTGTAGTATACTATAGAATATGAAATTACAAACGAAACCAAAATATTTTTTAAAGTCTAAATTCTAATTTAGCAAGATCTATAAAGACCTACATTAGATGAACTTTGCTATTCCTCCAGGATTTAGGTTTTGTAATCCTTCATCCTTTCCTTGGAATCTAACAGAATGATGATTACTTTTTCAAATTTTGGATGGGAATCATGAACCATTTTGCATCTAGAAATGTTCTGTAATGAAGAGAGCATTTAAAACACAACTGAAGATTATATACCAGTTGCATTTCAATAGAAAATTTGCCTTCTCAAAATATAATGAAGAAATTAGCCCAAACTTCCAACAGTGTATGCCTTTCTTGTTTGGTTTGTGTTATTAAGACAAAATTTTACTACCTGGTCCAGGGAAGGTATCAGTAGTAATTGCAGTTTCTAATCTCCTGTCAGTCTGAGTGTTAGAATTCAAGGCTTGTATCACATTGCCCCACCATAGTTTCTTGGTTTATTTATTTGTTTGTTTGTTTATTTATTTATTTTGGGGTCTGGTAATGGGGCCTGAACTCTGGGCCTGGGTGCTGTCCCTCAGCTCTTCAGCTCCAGGCTAGCGCTCTACCACTTGAGCCACAGAGCCACTTCCAGCTTTTTTCTTTTTGCTTATATGGTGCTGAGGAATTGAACCCAGGGCTTCATGAATGCAAGCCAAGCGCTCTACCACAGAGCCACCTTCCCAGCCCCTCCTTGGTTTATTTCATCTAGATACAGATTAGCAATTCTGAACTCCTCCAGTGATATTATCCACTGGACTTCTCAGACTGTTCATGTACTATTTTCAAAGATGTTCTAACTTTTGACACAGGGTATGAACATTTGCAAATGAACCTGCAGGGTATCTGATTCATTCCTCCATAGATCCAATCCATTTAATATTGATTACTTGACTCTTACTATGTCTGGTCCCTACCTATGTAATATTCTCAAACTTTTTTTAAGAAAGTTCACTTGAGGATTTTCTAATTTTAAAAATTATCACTTGATTCTAGTCTTACTCAGGACATATTTTCTATTGTTTTCTAACTTTTCTACATATTCTGAGAGTTGCTTCAGAGTCACATATAAGTGCCTCTGTGAGTATGTGTATGTTTATATGTATTTATGCAAAAACCTCAAGCTCTTATTCATCATTCTTGCTCATGACTGTTATTCCATCATCTGAGCCATTCTTCCAATCCACATTTTGGCTGGTTAATTATAGATAGTGTCTCAAACACTGTTCTGCCCAGACTGGATGCAAACTGAACTTCCCAGACTCCTTCACATTCTTAGGTTTCATTTATCCAGTAGAATCAACTTTTAAACTACAAGCATTTTGTGAGTTTAAAGTCTAAGCTGTAGCCCAGATTTTTAACTCAAGAATTCATATAAAGATAGAGGAACATACACATTACATATGCTGAGTGTACACTGTTAGAAATGTGATCCTAAGCTCGGTGGTGGTGAGATCTGAGAATTGGGGTTCAAAGCCAGCCCAGGTAGGAAAGTCCCTGAGACTCTTTTCTCCAATTTACTGCAAGAAAACTGGAAGCGGCACTGTGGCTCAAGTGGTAGAGCATTAGCCTTGAGCGGAATAGCAGAGGGACAGTGCCCAGTCCCAGAGTTCAAGTGTCAAGACCACCACCAACAAAAATATATAAGTAAAGGAAAGAAAAAAATGTGATCTTATCCACCAGTTCATGGCTAGTATAATCCCTGCTTTCTCAAGATAGACTTTTTTTTTCCAATTAAGTCCATGCTCTTATATCTGACTTGCATTTGAAACATAATTATTCTTCCATTCTACTTTCTACAAAGTTGTGTCATTAGCAGGTGTGAATTAGAAAGGGAGTGTCCTCATACTTCGTGTTCCCCAGAGGAGTAATGCTTTCTCTGTATCACTTTCATAAATCTACATACTGGACTTGGCTTCATTGTTTCAATGTGGTCTTATTTGTAGAGTCTTCTGTAGTATATTGAACCATATACTTAAATACAGAATTCTCTTTCTCTTATTATTACTATAGTTAACATGAGTTAACAAATTCATGTACACTTGGGAAATAATGTGCAGTACATACACTAACAAAAAAATTGAACTGCGAACCTTCTTCCCCTTTAAAATTTGCCTTAATTTACAGAGAATTTATAAATTTTGAACTCAATATACTCATGGATAATGTATTTATAAGAAATATAAATTTCATATTTTCTCTTTACTAAGTTGTCTCTGAAACATGTGTTACCTCAGGTCCAAAGGTGTCCTTGTGTTATTTCAGTGAAGCCAGAAAACATTCATTATTCCTCAAGCAGCACCATAGATTGTTCCTGAAAGTAACTGTTACTGGATGTGGAAACTGATCCCAGGAGAGGAATGGAACATAGAAGATTGACAAAGTTAAAGTTAACTTGTGCTTTCCTTTTTACTGTAAAAGAATAGAATCCAAAGGCTTGAAGGAAACTCTGTCCCTGACTTTTTCTAGTTTGTTTTTACTCATATATATGTTTTCTCTAAACTTCTAGTTGAGAGTATTACAAAAAGATATAATGTGCCATTGGATGGCCAGCATAGAACAAAAGGAAATAACGTTGTTTTAAATATGTTCTACTGCACCGGCTGGGAAGGTGGCTCTGTAGAGCACTTGCCTTGAATGCCTGAGGCCCTGGGTTAGATTCCTCAGCACCACGTAAGCAAAAATAAGCCAGAAGTGGTGCTGTAGCTCAAGTGGTAGAGCGCTAGCCTTGAGTTGAAGAGCTGAGGTAAAGCGCCCAGGCCAGAGTTCAGGGTCACGACTGGAAACCCTCCCCCCCAAAAAAAATTCTTCTTCAAAGTAACAAAAACATGTTGGTTTTAAAGTGTTTTATGGATGGACATTTTACCCCTGAGATGATTCTTTTGTTGCAGGAGTCAGTTATCAATTCCTTTGGTTTGGTCCTGATTTCTCCAGAGCAATAAGAATTCCACAAAAGCATCCAGTGTGTATGATCAGCAAAAGGAGCCACTTCTCAGACCAGTACTCCTTTAAGGAGGGTCCCAATGAAATATCTGGTTTTTTGTTTGCTTTTTTGTTTTGCTTGTGTTGGTTCTGGGGCTTGAACCCAGAGGCTAGACCCTGCCCCTAAACAGTTTTCTTTCTTGCTCATCTACCCCCAAAGCTAGTACTCTACTGCTTGCACCAAACCTCCACTTCTGCATTTTTTGCAGTGTAATTACAGATAAGAGTTTGACAGACTCTCCTGCCTGGTTTGGCTTTAAACTAGGATAGTAAAAAAGCCAAGTGATATCAACTGTATAGACTTCTTTTTTCAAACAAGCAATATTAGATGAAGTTTATTGTAAAGCTAATATTTGACAATTTTTTTCTTTCTATATTATTGTGAGCATACCGTACAGAGGAGTTACAATTACATGGGCAAGATAACGAGTACATTTCTTATCAATCATTGTTGCCTCCTCTTTGTTTCCCCTTCCCATCTCTTCCCATATACCCCCTCCCCACACTTGATCCTCCCCCCCCACCAAAGTTGTAAAGTTTGTTTTTCGACATAACGACTTGTACATCTCATTGTTTCAATCGGTTCACCTGTATCCCTAGTTAAATGATTTGTTTTTAGAGAATATGTCCAGCAAAGAATCTGTAACATAACTCAGCAAAAGAAGGGGCACAGAATCATTTTGGAATTATTTTCTTTTGCTTAGGAAGATTATTGATCTTGTCGTTCCTTTTGGGGAAACTTAAAGCCATATTTCACCATGTTTGTTGGTTGTGGGGCTTGAACTGTGATCCTGGGTGCTTAGCTACAGCACCACCTCCGGTTTTCTGGTGATTAATTGAAGGTTAGGTTCTCACAGACTTTCCTGACCAGGCTGGCTTTGAACCACAATCCTCTGGTCTCAACCTGCAGATTCGCTAGGATTACAGGAGTAAACCAACAGCACCTGGCTCATATTTGCATTTATGTTCACTGAATGACACTGTGTAAACAAAGAATGGAAATTTGAACCAAATGATGACATTGCCGCATTTCAGAAAAATGGAAGTAGCAATAAATATGTCCTCCTTTTCCATTTTGTTACATTAATGACTGATGAGCTATGGTACCCTTACATTAGCATCCTCTCCCATCTGTATAGTTGTATTTAGTATCAGGAAATGTTCATAGAGAAATATAGAAATAATAAGATTTTTTGAAAGCAAAAGAGATAAAGTATGAAAGAATCGCATAGAATGAGATACATTTATCACACAGAGATTAAGAGATAGGCTAAGAGATTACTAATGCTAAAGGCAATGAGGAAAAGCCTAGTTGACAACCAGTTCTACAATAACCAAAAATGGTTCTCAAGAACAGTTCCTGCTATACCTTAATTACTATCATTTATTCCTTCTACCTTGAGTTATTCCTTATTTTCTGTCACAACTATTAATTATCCTCTGCATTTTTGGTGCCATAACTGACCAAAAAGATTTCAAAATCACACATAGTCTACTCTTCTCTTTGTGATTATCAGTGATGACCCAAATCCTGGAATCGTTGAATTTCCAGAATTAAACTTTCCCTGACATCTAAGCACATTCCTGGCATTAATTGCTGTGACTTAATGAACAAAATTTTTTCAACACAGTATCCTCATATAAAGTACATGAATTACGGACTGTTGTCAGGTGTCACTATGGAAGGACCAATTATATATTCCAAGTATGGGTTATTTATTTTGCATTTACTAACTGAATGCATTTTTTTTCTTCTTTTTGCCAGTCGAGGAGCTTAAACTCGGGGTAGGGAATTTTCCTGAGCTTTTCTTTTCTTGCTCTTTGCTACCTCTCTATCATTTGAGGCACAGCACCACTGCCAGTGGTTTTTATTTATGTGTTACTAAGGAATTGAACCCAGGATTTGATGGATGCTAGGCAATCACCGTACCATGAAGCCACATTCCCAGAGCCCTAAATAACTTTCTTAAGATGGCAATACAATTTCATTCCATAACTATATATCATAACTTTGGCCAGGTACTAGAAAATGATGTAGAAAGCAATACAATACAATAAATCTAGTAAAACTGTGACGGTCTAGCCAGGGAAGAGAGGGGCTTATCTCATGGAGCTGTTTCAACAAGCTGAGCTAGACAGCTCCTGACCAACAGCCAACCTCCAGAATGAGAGGGCCACCTTGATTTTCAGGCACATGGGGATGCTGGGCCCCCTCTTCCAGCACCCATTCAACCAGTTCTTGTGAAAGAGAGAGAGAAAAAAGGCAGAATTAAAATTAAGTCTGGTGCCAGTGGCTCAGAATTCTAATCCTAACTACACAGGACGCTGAGATATGAGGATCATGGTTCATAACCAGCCCAGGCAGGAACGTCTGTGAGACTCTTATCCCCGAAGAACCACCATAAAATCAGAAGTAGTGCTGTGGGCTCAAGTGGTAGAGCACTAGCCTTTAGTTGAGGCTCTCGGGAACAGCCCCCATACCTAGAGTTCCAGCCCCACGACTGTCAAGAAGTGGACTTCCTACCACAAGAAGTAGACTGAATAGCACCCATTGTCCTAGGGAGCATGGTAGCGAAGTCAAGCAGAGCTTCCTGTGAAGTTGAAGTCATAACTAGGTCACCTGGCTTCTCTCTGCCTTGGTTTCACCAGCTGCAAAACTCAACACAGTGAAGGATCCTCTTCCTCATGGGGATAGGGTAATGATGAAAGAGAGCAATGTTTTTTTTCATAATCCCACATCTGTTGCACAATTAACAGACCCCACCTGAGCCCTTTCCAGCTACCTTCCTGTCATTTGCTCACAGAATTGCCGAGAACCTTATCTGAAGGCTGCTCCCAATGTGCCTAGCCATGCTCCAGAGATCATTCTATATAAATCCCTTGTCTCCTCACAACTATCCTGTGAGGAGAATGAGGTCTAATGGTGGCGAACTTACCCAGAGCTTCACCTATGGTCAAGAATCTTCTGCTGTGATTTTTTCTGCTTGCTCAAACTTACTTAAGAATCCATTCAAGCCACAGGAAAATCAAACACCACAAGCAGAACAGAGTCTCCAACAAGAGACAGGTTAAGGACAGAAGGGAGATACAGGATCCTCCCATCCCCCCAAAAAAAAACAAATCAAAGAACTCTTTTTTTTTACCTTTTATAAATTTTTTTCTAAAAGTTTTTTTTTAATTTTAAATTTTTAACTTTAATTTTTTTCTATTAATTTTTTTTCTTCCTCTCATAATTTTTATTTTAGGAGATATGTGTGTGTACTTTTCTTTCTCTTTTTATTTTTATTTTTTTGTTTAGCTCTACTGATCATTTGATCCTTTTTTCTTTCCTTCTCACTCTTTTCACTTTTTCTTCTTTTTCATTCTTGTGTGTGACTTAATTGCTGTTCTGCTCATCCTCAGATATGCCAATAGTCGATTATTACACCTTAGCCCCATTGTGTACACACTTCATCCAGAAATGTATTACTCAATTTAAAACCTCTCAGACTTAAAATTCCTTAATAGCGATACTATCTTTTTATACGTATATAATATTTTAAGCATTTTTATTTTTAAAATTTTCACGTCTCCTTTATGTCCCTCCCCTTCTCTTATTCTATCCACCTTCTTCTCTAAATATTACGGTTTCATTTTGCATAATTATTAAGTGTTGCATTTTTAATTTTTAATTTTTGTTTTTCTATTTTTTCTTCTCTTTTTTCTTTTTCTTTCTTCTTATTTCCTCTCTCTACTATCATCCTGTCCAACCTATCTGCTTTGAGATTAGGATTTAGTTAATTTAACTTTCCCACTGCCTTTCCACATCCCTATATGCCTATTTTTACCCATATCTCTCCCTAAACTTAATAATTTCTGTTTGCCAAATTCTTCTTGGAGGTTAGTAGCCCATTAATACATAGTTGTTTGATTTTGAATAGGTATATCTGTTGAACTAGATTGTATCTGCAGATTTTTTTAACTGTGCAACTACAGACTTTGGTTGATGCTTGCTTTAAAATAGTGTGCTAGCACAAAACTGGCGTTACATTCATCCCAAATGGGCAGAGCAACCTGGAAAAACACAAGAAAAATGGCAAGTCCTGGTATCTCAACTCCCACTCATGATAATCAGGGGTCAGAAAAGATAATCCGTCGAGAGGAGAGGTCCCAAAAAGCTCTACAAACACTACTGGTAAATATGGTAAATGAAAAAATTGAAAATCTGAAAAGGACTCTGAATGAGCGTGATAGGGAGAGAGGAGAGGAAAAACAAAGGTTAATACAAGAATATCATGAGCATGAGGAAGCTACTCAATAATTGATACAGGAATTGCGTGAGAAGATTGAGAACACTCAAAGAGAAATAAATGAATGTCGTGAGCAGGCTGAGATCACTCAACGAGAACTACAGGAACTGCGTGAACATGAAGAAGCTAATCAAAGAGTAATACAAGAATTAAGAGAGTGGGATGAGAATGCAGAAAGATCACTAAAGGCATTCATGGAATCCCTAAACAGAGAACTGAAAGAAGTCAGGGAGACCACAAAGGGAATGCTGAGTGGAACCCAACAGAAGGAATGGGAATAACCAAACAACTAAATGATTTGAGAATAAACACTGAAAACCAAATTAAGGAAGTAAAAAAGTTAATACAAGATCTAAAACAATGCTCCAACAAAGAATTTGAAGCCATCAAAGCTGACCAACTAGAAGAAAAAGAACTTTAAAACAAAGTGTAAGTCTTGAGAGTATGTTAGACCATGCAGAAGATCAAAACTCGGGGATTGAAGACAGCCTAGATATTATAGAGAAAGAATATACAACCATCCAAGACAAATCCAAGAAATATGATAGATCTATTCAACACTTGGAAGACACCATCAGAAGGCCTAATCTGAGAATAATGGGTATAGAGGAGATCCTAGAGACAGAAGTTAATGGTCTAGGAAATTTGTTTAACAGGATCCCAGCAGAGAACTTCCCAAACATGCAAAAAGATAGGCCTATTCAGATACAAGAAGCTTTTAGAACTCCAAATAGACCAGACCAGAAGAGGATATCCCACCGTCAAATTATAATCCACACAGTGTAGTAGTGAAAGACCCCAGACTCATGGGATACTTTCGTCAATGGGAGGGCGCCCCAGAAAACTCAGACTCCAGGCCGGGAGATGCAATAAGCAAGAGGAGTTTATTTGACATTTGCGCAAATGGACTCTCTGTCCCGAGCAGACAGGGAGCCCTGAGCAGCGGTTACAAGCCTTCTTTTAAAGGCAAAAACCACAAGATTAATGCATAACACAAAGCATCCCATGATTGGTCCATTTAAAGGTCATCATATACGCCAACAATCACTTTGCCACGCGGGAAATTTTGTAACACTCTTTGTAAAATGACTGGCCCATGGTTGGTTTAAGGGGGGTTTACATGGTTACAGGCCTATGATTGGTTGACATTTGGCTTAGCTTGTGGTCTTGCCAGGTGGTCGTTATCTCAAGGTCCTGTCTGGGGAATTTCTAAATGGGAACTGAGGAACACGTACTGTCTGTTCTTTATCTACGACCACTGACCTTGTCCTGGGGCCAGCATCTGGTCCCTGAAATTTCTTAACTCATTTCTGGGAAGGGAAGGGTCAATGCTAGCGTAAGCAAGTTTACAGAAGAAGAATCAGCAGTTAGCAAGTTAGTAATGGTAATGGTCAATTTTTAATCTTTCAGTAGGAAGAGTCCTACTCAGGCAGGCAAGCCCACCTAGTCGTCCGGAGTGACAGAGCCCACCGCAACAAAGTTGTTATTAAATAAGCAACTTTATTGAGAAGGTTCCTACACTGACCGGCCAGGGCCAAAGCACAGGCTCAGGAGCTGATACTGCGACCCCCAATGGCCCACATGCTTAGGTTTTTTTTTTTTTTTTTTTTTTTTTTTGTCGGTCGTGGGGCTTGAACTCTGGGCCTGGGTGCTGTCCCTCAGCTCTTCAGCTCAAGGCGAGTGCTCTACCACTTGAGCTACAGCGCCACTTCCACATGCTTAGGTTTTTAAAGGCAAAAATCACAAGGTGAAGCCTGGTCACATAGGCAACCAATGAGGTTACACTTTGTGACATAATGGCTGTTTAAACCAGCCTATCACTTTTGGTTTAAATGACTTATGAATTCAACAGTAAAGCAGAGCTTAAGGTAAACATACACAAAGGAGTTTAGTGGAGTTTAACATAAGCATGTGAAAAAGACTGAGTTTATAATAAACTCGGATGTTGCCAGCTATCTGGCTATCTGTTTAATTGGTCAATCCTTAAGAGAACAATGAAGGTGGGTTAAGTTGTTAAGGGGAGGGGGACCTAGAGGCATTCTTTTCATTCCAAGAATTGGGCTGGTTGGAGCCAGCCCAGTTTTTGTTTTTGTTTTTTCTAAAATCCCTAAAACAAAAACAAAATCTGTAAGAAGCTGTCCCAGCTCGATTCTCCTCTCAGGACCTACTTCACTCCCCCGTTTGACTTGTTCCTGAGTCAAATCATTGACTCAATTTTTCCATTGGGATGGAATCATATTGAGTTCTCATTACCTTTAATTTTATGGCCCCAATCCTCTTTTGTATGAATGACATTAATGCATTAATTACACAAGGGCCAATTTATAGCATCAGAAAGGTAAGAATCAAGGTGGTCAGCGATAGCTGAATCAGGGTCATCATCCATGGAGACCTACATTGAATGTCAGAAGCAAGAGAACTACACTAGCCAGGGCAGTTATTAGGGTTGTCGCCAATGGGGACCATGAGAAGAGAGGCTGATAACATGACTCAGTCCTTCAGACTCTTCTAACCGAGGCCAAACATTCCTTAATACAAAGGCTACCTTGCTTCATGAGAAGTCCAGTTCCGGGGATTTCAGAGAACTACCTCTGCCAGTGAGTCTACTTGGCGGCTCTAACTGAACCAGCATCGAGATTGCAGTAGGCATATAGATAAGACAAAGAATATTCCACATGAGTACACCAATCCTGACTTTATGTATAGCACAGCTAACTTAATTTTATACCAGCTCTATTGTAAGCTCCAATTTCAAGACATACTCATACCATTTGCTACATACTTATACTTTCTGAGGTTTGTCTTCTTTCCTTTCAAACATTTATAGACAATCCTTACTTTTCAAATCCTTATTGAGAGGATACCAAATTTTCCCCAATTGTTTTCCCAAGGCTTTCTTTACCACCCTCCTCTTCTTTTCAGTTTCTTGAGCATTTCTGTGGCTAGAGTTTAAAACTGCCCGATTTTCCTTTGCCTTGGGGAACCTTTATCTTAGAACAGCCTTAAGGCACCACTGTGATGCAGAAGCTTGTTAGATCTTAAGGCTAAGGGTACTACCTCCATTGATAACGCTCAGGTTATTACCATACCAGAGCCAAACTAGGCTGTGACCATAAAGTGGATTTCTGGTCACTAGGCACTGAAGTGCCTAAGGTAAGCAAACCAGTGATAGCCTTGTCCCCAGTGTCCACTGTGGGAATAGAGAGGATTTCTGGATATCACCCAAAAGAATGTCCCACAAGATCTTAGATTTAGCAGCTGTCAACCAGGAAGCAGACTCAGGTGATGGAGTCAGGCAGGAGTTCCTCCAGGTGACTGTCAGGCCGTCGTTGAACTTTACCCATTAGGGTATATAGCAACAGCAGCAGCAGCAGAATCTCTCAGTGGCTTCAAGGGACTGTCACACCTCATGCTCAGCTGTAAATTCCTACACAGACTGGTTAAGGATACATTACATAGGCTTGACAGGCTTTGATCCTGCTGGTTTTTAAGATCTTTAAACAATAGCCCAGGACAATTTACCAAAATCACAACTTTTTTACTAACCAGATATTTTGTAAATAGACACAGAAGACTCAGAAGGCTGAGTCTTGTAATCATCTCTAATAGATGCAGTCTCCACACCTTGCACACGTATAACTGTTAACACTATTCTTTATGCCTTTTCCAAAAAAAAATTATTTTATCTATTTTGCCTCATTTCTCCAAAACTGACTCTGGACCCTTGATCTTAAAAAGGGGTTAGAAGGACGAAGGTCCATCTTCTGTCACTTCCTCAAGCTGACTTCATGGGAGTTGATCTTACCTAGCCAGAAACCTATAACCTTAGCCTATGTTACAAAGAGGCTATCAGGGTTAGATGTCATTAAGAACAATATTTAACTTTTGAAAACTGCACAGACCTTTCCTCCGGCTACAGCAGTGTAGCTTGTTTAGCACTCTGGTTTGCAAAAGCATCTTTCTAGATGGCTTAGGAATGTGATATCTGATGATCCCAACAATGCCTAAGTTACCTTTGCAGGCCTTTAGACAGATATCAATAGAAACACACTCTCAGGTTTACAAACTTTTTCCTGAGCAGATGAATTTCATGTAGCTGGTGTCAGCTCAATACTTACTGCCAATTAGAGCTTTTGGCACATAAAGGGGTTGAGATTTAAACTATCCGCACATTTTATAACATTAGCTTTTTACTATCACAGAGGACTGGCAAATTCCTGTCCCTTACAAGGTAGATAGTCATGGACATTAGGCATGCTTACAAACTCTTCCCATGACCTCCCGGCTCTGACCAGTTTTGAAGGGCCACGCACAAATGACTTTAGATCTGACATTTCTGTCATCCAAGCAGGGGCTTACTGCCTCTGGATGTTCTTCCATTGCTTTTGTCCCAGGAGTGTCTTCACATTGGTATAAATGCCTCATTGGCATTTCCCTTTAAGCTGGATGCTGGACTAGAACTCTGGGTCTGAGCACTGTCCCTCAGCTCTACAGCTCAAGGCTAGCACTCTGCCACTTTGAGTCCCAAAACATCTCTGCTTGCTCTTTCAGCACTCTGCTGGCTGAGTAGAGGGGACAGTCTCACAGGGACCTTTTTCTGCCCAGGCTGGCTTTGAACAAGTTTCAGATCAATGAGTCTAACAAAAGGCCATATTACTCCAATTAAAAGCAAGAAGGTGGTCAACATAGAAGTAGCTTTTAAGCATGCTCTTACCTGAAACTTATTAAGAGTCCAAGTTACATCTGACAAACTTGTAAGAATCCTCTGTGCTTTGATCTGGGCTTGCTGGAAACTTAAAAAAACCTATAAGAGCAAACTAGAATAGCAATTCTTTTGGTAATCCTAAGTTTTTTTCTTCATGCACTTTGAGGCAAATGTTAAACACAATTTTACTTTTAAACTTTATATACAAAAATCCATTCCTAATTTTCTTAAGCTTCTTATTAATCTCCTTTAGTATTTTATATTTTAGTTTTCATTTGCATTTTGAAAAGATCCCTTGAAATCTTGAGGCCAAGTGTCACTCATTGCCTATTGGCTGCTTGTTTTAAAACAGATACACATTAAAAATCTTGAACTCAAATGACAATTTTTTTTCCTTAATGCAAAAGTTACAATCACCATAACTGTACCAAAAAGCTAGATTTAACACCTTTATGACTTTTAAGAACATATCCTAATTGTAGAACATAATTGAAAGTAAGCCACATTATACAAATAGTTTTTTACCCTCTTTTTAAGGCCTTCCTAATTTTAATGTTAACACATACAAGGTGAAGTTTTAGCAATACTAATCAGATCATCACATCACTCATTTGAACCATCATGTTTTCAGTGTCTATCTGCAGGGAAAAGAGAGAACAACGATGGGCCACTCAGCCCCTTCTATGGAATAAGCACACACCCAATCTGACTCTTTCGGGTTAGATGAACTGCGTTTGTGCCAGCTTGCCCTCTTTCACCACGCGTGGACTCCTCCCAGGGCCTGTCCCACCATGCATGACCAGCTGAACTGCTCTTCTGCCTGTTCACCCCTTACCTCTAAAGATAGGTCTTCTGTTGGCTTCTAAGTTTTTCCCCCTGTCGCTTCTCTTCGTTCTTGAATGAAATACAGTTTTAGACAGACAGAATAGGGATGGTCTTTGACAGAATTAAACTAACCTTTAGATTTAAATTTCTAATATTTATCCCCAAATTTTAGCCAAGGGAATTAAATCCCAAACTGCCAATGCATTTATGTTAAGCCAGACAACTTGATTACAGTATAAACAGTCTTATGCATTTTAAAATATTAGTTTTTAAAATACCAGATTTTCTAATTTGCAAGTTAAAGAATTTTTAAAAACCATTTAAAACAATGTGAAGATTCTTTAAATTTTTGGTAATGCCCAAACCTCATAACCTTTTGAATTTTAAATTTAAACTCACCCAATTGTTACAGCATGCTGATAATTCTTATCTTTGAACACGTTCACAGACACACACAAAACACTCACACAGATTTTAAAGCACGCAAAAATCAAAATCAGTTGTACGTACACCTTCTAAAGTTTTTAAACAAAAATTTAAGACAGTATTTCTTTTAAACTAGGTACCTTTGTCGGGCTTCATTTTCCCAGAGATTGCTTATTTAGCAAGGCAATTCACTAATTAGTCTTTTGAATCCCTTCTCTTGGAGGAGGGATGGGGGAGGGGGGTCACCTAAAACTAAACTGGCCAGATTTTTTTTATCCAATTTTAGACAAGAGCACTTTACAAATTGTTAAATTGTCAGGACTAGCTGAAAAAGTCCAAACCAGGCAGACAGCCTGCTCCACCCTCCCTGCCGGCATCCTCCACAAGGAGAAAATACAGCCTGAGGCTTGAAGGGAATCAAACTAGCCCAGTAACCTTTCATGCCTCACAGGGAGGGTGGACATAGCAGGTCTGTGACTGAGCCCAGCTGGAACTTTTATTCCCCCAGAGATGTTCAAATAAATAAATAACAAAAACACAGATAAACACAAAAACCAAGGATCCACATTTAAAACTGGTACCAATTCTAAAACAGAACTAGACAAGAACCAAAGGCTGAGTTGGGGACTAATGGGACCCAGTTTATACCTACCAGAAATCTGTGCTGCTCCCATTCAGCAAGCTGAATCCAGAGTCTGCTGAATGAGCCTGCCATGCTCACACAAAATTACCCTACCTCTTTAAACAGAACAGAAAACACACACCGAAGTAAACAAGACAGACAAGTAGCCACAAAGACAAAATCAGGTACCAGTGAATGGAGCAACATCTCACCACCATTCAGTTACCAGGGGACTCAACCCCCCCCCCCTACTCAGCTCCGGAGTATTTTTCTTTTAGATTCCTGCAAACGTTGATCCAGGGGCCTTCCAAGGTGGAGAATTCCGAGTCATCTTGGGGCAAGGGAAAAAAAGTCCCAAGTGGCTTTCCCCTCAGACTGACAGGTTCTCCCCTAAGCTCGGACCCCCTGAGCCAAGGCCTGAGGCTGGGATCTAACTGGGGCCACTTGGAAGTGGTTAGTGGCAATTTCATAATTGACAAACAATCAAGTTAGAAAAGCAGAATCTGTTCTATTCTAGCTCTCTCTGCTACCTAGCTCTCTCTCTGTTCCTCTCTGCTCTCTCTCTGCTCTTTTCTAGCTCTTCCTGCTCTCGGCTCTCTCTCTCTCTGCTCTCTCTCTCTTCTCTCTCCTCTTTCTTGCTCTTCTTTTCTAGCTCTCTATCTGCTCTAGCTCTTCCCTCTCTCTTTCCTCTCTTTCCCAGCTCTCTCTCATTCCCAGGCCTTTCCCAGCCATGTGGAGTGCCAACCTTGCCTGGTCCCAGCTGGTCTACTGAATAAACCTAACCCTTACCTGAAAAAAAAAAAAAAGCAGAATCAGCAATTTTTTATTTTTAAACGAACTAAGACAAGGTCTAGGGGTTTCCCAGGAGTGGACTCACTTTGTCCCATAGTTTTCCTGTAAATTAAATCCAATTACAAACATGACAAGCAAAACAAAAAGCTCAATGAGACACAGACAGACACGATTATACACAGAACGAGGAGGGATACCAAAACCAAAAGTTACTTTTTTTCTCAACCTATTTTCTCCACAACCAAGGTCCCGTCCTACCAGGACTGCTAGCACTGGTTTAATTGAGGGGTCCAGGACCTCCTCGGCCATAGGGGCTCTCCTGAGTCCAGCCTCTTTTGGCCTCACTCTGGCGCCTTCTCTACCTAGGTCGACCATGCTTACATCGAGGCTTTTCTCGGAACATCTCTCCAACAGCCGAGTGCGCGCACAATGTCCTCCCAGATGGGGATCCCAGTTCCCCTCAGGTTGGAGCTGCTAAGAGCTCTATCCCAGATGAGCCCCATTAAATGTAGTAGGAAGACCCCTACTCAGCCAGGCAAGCCCACCTAGTCGTCCGGTGTGACAGAGCCCACCACAACAAAATTGTTATTAAAGAAGCAACTTTATTGAGAAGGTTCCTACACTGACCGGCCAGGGCTGCAGCACAAGCTTGGGAGCTGATACTGCGACCCCCAATGGCCCACATGCTTAGGTTTTTAAAGGCAAAAATCAAAAGGTGATGCCTGGTCACATAGGCGACCAATGAGGTTACACTTTGTGACATAATGGCTGTTTAAACCAGCCTATCACTTTTGGTTTAAAGGACTCACGAATTCAACAGTAAAGCAGAGCTTAAGGTAAACATACACAAAGGAGTTTAGTGGAGTTTAACATAAGCAGGTGAAAAAGGCAGAGTTTAAAGTAAACTCGGGATTTGCCAGCTATCTGGCTATCTGTTTAATCAGTCAGTCCTTAACAGAACAATGAAGGTAGGTTAAGTTGTTCCAGGGAGAGGGACCTAGAGGCATTCTTTTCATTCCAAGAACTGGGCTGGTTGGAGCCAAAGTTTTTGTTTTTTTTTTTTTTTTTTTTTTTTATTTTTTCTAAAATCCCTAAAACAAAAACAAAACCTGCAAAGAAGCTTTCCCAGCTCCAGTCTCCTCTCAGGGCCTACTTCAACAGGATCAATTCAGACCAAAGAAAGCTGTCAAGGAGAAAAGATTAATCACCTATAAAAGGAAAACAATTAGAATCACCTCAGATTTCTCAGCAGAAAAAACTGAGCAAGAAGAGCCTAGAAAGATGTATGCCATGCCCTAAAGACAAACAATTATCAACCAAGAATTCTGTACCCACCTAAACTCTCCTTCATAACTGGAGGTCAAATAAAAACCTTCCATAGCAAAGAAAAATTGAGACAATATATCTCCACCAAACCAGCTCTACAAAACATTCTTAAAGACGTCCTACACATAAAACTAACAAGACCACAATAAAAGCCAAGAAATCGCACCCAAACTGAGAATCCAAGAACCATAAGAAGAACCCTGTTGACTCAGTCCCCAAGAAGGTGGATAAAATGCCAGGTACTCCCATACACCTCTCAGTCCTATCTCTGAACATTAACAACTTAACTCTTAAACTAAGCAACTTAGACTATCTAGTTGGATTAAAAAGCAAGATCCTTCTATCTGCTGCCTTCAGGAGTAACATCTTGCCCATAAAAACAAACACATTTTGAATGTGAAAGGCAGAAACAAAATCTACCAGCAAACAGTCCCCATAAACAGGCAGGAATTGCAATCCTAATATCAGATAAAAGAGACTTCAAATTAAAATTCCTGAGAAGAGATAAAGAAGGTCGTTACAAACTAATTAAGGGATCTCTCCTTCAGGAGGATATTACAATTCTAAATATCCATTCGCCAAACAACAGAGCACAAAAATTTATTCAAGAAACAGTACATTCCCTCAAATCTCACAGAGATCCAAAGACATTAATTGTTGGAGAATTTAACACACTACTTTCCCCACTAAATATATCAACTCGGCAAAAACTCAACAGTGAAACCGCAGATCTAAACAGCTGCATAGATCAACTAGATTTAACAGACATCTACCGAATATTTCACCCAGCAGCATCAGAATACACATTTTTCTCAGCAGCACATGGAACATTTTCCAAAATAGAATGTACTTTAGTCCAAAAAGCCAACTTGTCCAAATTCAGAAACATTGAATTTATACCTTTCATTCTCTCAGGCCACAAGGGAATAAAATTAGAACTCAACACCAAAAGCCACCGGAGAAAGTCCTGTAACATAGGGAGGCTGAACAACTACTGCTGAATCACGATTGGGTTATGGAAGAGATTAGAAAGGAAATTCAATGTTCATGAACACACAAATTACCAGCTCCTTTGGGACACAGCAAAGGCAGTACTCAGGGGCAAGTTTATAGCTTTGAATTCCTACATCAACAAATTGGAGAGATCTGAAACCAACCATTTAATGAGACATTTGAGTCGCCTTAAAAAAGAGCAGCAAGATAACCCCCAATCCAGTAGAAGGAAATAAATAATTAAAATGAAATCAGAAGTTAATGAATTAGAATCCAAAAGAAAGCATAGAAAGAAGCAACAAACAAAGATTTGTTACTTCCAAAAAATTAACAAAATTGACAGACCCTTAGCAAATCTTATCAGAAAAAGAAGAGAACACACCCAAATTAATAAATTCAGAGATGAGAATAGAAATATCACCACGGAAACAACCAAGATTCAGAGTATTTTAAGGGAATGCTTCTCAAAACTTTATGCTAATAAGTTTGAGAACTTGGCAGAAATGAACCTTGTCCTAGGAAATATTGACATGCCAAAACTAAACCAAGATGAGTTAAACTATCTTAACAGGCCCATATCAAGCATTGAAATAGAAACAGCAATAACAAACCTCCCATCTAAGAAAAGGCCAGGACAAGATGGCTTTACAGCAGAATCCTATAAGGCCTTCAAAACACAGCTCACACCAATCTTCAATGAAATTGAAGGAGAAAGTTCACTACTGAACTCATTCCATGAAGCCATAATAACCCTCATCCCAAAACCAGGCAGGGACTCATCACAGAAAGATAACTATAGACCCATTTCTTTGATGAACATTGATGAAAAACTTCTCAACAAAATTTTGGCTAATCGATTTCAACAATTCATCCAAAAATCAGGGATGCAAAGCTGGGTCAATATATGCAAATCAATTAATATAATTTATCACATCAACAGGAGAAAGGATAAGAACCACATGGTCATATCAGTAGATGCAGCAAAAGCATTTGACAAGATCCAATGCCCTTTATGATGTAGGTTCTGGAAAAATTAGGAATCCGTGGAACTTTCCTCAATACAATAAAGACTATGTATGACAAACCTACAGCCAGCGTTATACTTAATGGTGAAAAACTGAAGCCATTTCCTCTTAACTCAGGAAACAGACAAGAATGTCCACTCTCTCCACTTCTCTTCAATCTAGTATTAGAATGCCTAGCTACAGGAATAAGACAAGATGCAAACCTAAAGGGGATCCAAATAGGGAAAGAAGAAGTAAAAATCTCCCTCTTTGCAGATGTCATGATCTTGTATTTAAAGAATTCCATAGAAGCCACTCCCAAATTACTCAAGTTGATCAAAACTTTGACAAAGTAGCAGGGTATAAAATTAACCCTCAAAAAGCAATGGCTTTTCTGTATACCAACAATGAGATAAGTGTGGCTGAAATTAGGAAAGCATCTCCATTCGTAATAGCCCCCCAAAAATAAAATACCTAGGAATTAACTTAACCAAAGAAGTGAAGGAACTCTATGATGATAAATTTAAAAACCTGAAAAAGGAAATCAAAAGAGATCTTAGAAAGTGGCAAAAACTCTGATGATCCTGTATTGGAAAGATCAACATCATGAAAATGGCAATCTTTCCCAAGGCTCTCTACAAATTCAAGGCAATACCTATCAATATTCCAACCTCATTCTTCAAGGAAATTGAAAAGGCAATCCAATAATTCATAGGGGACAATAAAAGACCACACATAGCAAAAACGCCCCTCAACAGAAAGAACAGTCCTGGAGGAATATCAATACCAAACTTCAAACTCTACTACAAAGCAATAGTATTCAAAACAGCTTAGTACTGTCACAAGAACAGAACTCCAGACCAATGGAATAGAATGAAAAACCCAGAAATGAACCTACATACTTACAGCCATTTAATATTCAATAAGGGAGCTAACAAAATAGAATGGAAGAAAGATAGCTTCTTCAGTAAATGGTGCTGGCAAAATTGGTTAACTACTTGTAGAAAACTAAACGTAGATCTTTATATATCCCCCTGTACCATAATCAACTTCAAATGGATCAAAGACCTTGGAGTCAAAGCAGACACTCTGAAAACATTACAGGGGAATAGGAAAAATCCTAGTCTCCTTGGCATAGGCTTAAATTTTCTTAATAGAGACCCAGAAATACAAGAAATCAAAGAAAGGTTGGACAATGGTATTGCATGAAATTGCAGAGCTTCTAAATGGCAAAGGACATAGCTAGAAAGATCAATAGAAAGCCCATGGATTGGGAGAGAATCTTCACTCACCATACAGTGGACAAAGGTCTCATATTTAAAATATACCTGGATCTCAAAAAGTTAAATCCCCCAACAACAAGTCTTCAAAGAAACAACTGCCCAATAAATAAGTGGGCTAAAGACTTAAAGAGAAACTTCTCTGAAGAGGAAAAAAGGATGGCTGATAGACACATGAAGAAATGCTCAACCTCTCTAGCCATAAAAGAAATGCAAATCAAAATAACATCGAGATACCACCTCACCCCAGTTAGAATGGATATAATCAAGAACTCTGATAACAACAGATTTTGGAGGGGATGTCGACAGAAGGGAACCTTATTGCATTGTTGGTGTGAGTGTAAATTTGTTCAACCACTTTTGAAAGCAGTATGGAGTTTCCTCAAAAGACTCCACATAGAGCTCCCCTATGATCCAGCAATCCCACTTTTGGGCATTTACCCAAATGTTCACAAACAAGACCACACTAAAGCTACCCGCACAACTATGTTTATTGCGGTTTTTTTTTTTTTTTTTTTTTTTTTTTTTTTTTTTTTTTTTTACCATAGCTAAGATATGGAAGCAACTCAGATGCCCCTTGGTAGATGAATGGATCAAGAAAATGGTGTATATATACACAATGGAATTCTATGCCTCTATCACAAAGAATGACATTGCTCTGTTAGGAAATGGAAAGACTTGGAAAAAATTATATTAAGTGAAGTAAGCCAGGCCCAAAGAAACATAGGTCCCATGGTTTCCCTTATTTGCAATAACTAGTAAATTTCTGAGTAAAGCAGAAAAGGTCAGATCAGTTCATGTTAGGGAAATGAACCCTAAGATATGTATTCAATTTTTTTCATTCATAGGATTGTTTCTAGTACATTTATAAGATTATTTCTTTGTTGCTTTTTATGTCCCTGCCACACGGTATAATCCCTGCTTTCACTGTATTTGATGTTGTTGTAATTTATGGAGGGGAAGGGAAAAAACAAATCATTTAAAGAGGGATTACAGGTGGACCCATTGCAACAATGAGACGTAGAATTCGTATGTAGAAAATGAACTTTACAACTTTGGTATGGGGAGGTGGAGGGTCGGGTAGGGGGGTGGGGGGAGGATGGGACGGAAAGGGGAAACAAAGGAGGAGCCTACAATGCTTGATAAGAAATGTACTCATTGCCCCATGTAATTTTAACCCCTCTGTACTTTTTCACAATTTAAAAGAAAAAAAAAAAAAGGATCGGCTGCTGTGGACTAAAAGTTTAGGATAATCCATCTAAATTGATGACTGCACATGTTGCTACATGTCTACCATCTCAACTACAGAGTAACAGGCCTGGTGGAGCATACCTGTCACAGATAGGAGGACCTAGCCAGAGCATATATTGAGGCTCTGTTTCAAAAATGCCCAAGAGAAAAAGCCAGGGAGAGGACACAAGCAGGGGGTCATGATGCCCCCAGAGGGGTGTCTGACCCGGGGTAGGGGTGGTTTTGGGGCAGCTACTCACATGTGCTCCTGGAAGAAGTTGCTTGATGCTGCTCCAGGTGGGGCGAGCAGCGATGGCAGTGGCATTGCAGACACCTGGCCTCAGAGAAGAGAGCCATGCCCAGGGACCAGGTTGGGGCTTTAGACAACCTGGCAGGGTGCCATTGCCTGATGTTTGAAATTCTAAACCTTGGGAAGGTGGGGAGGGGGCTGGGGTGTAGGCAGGCATCTCAATTTCCTTCTATATTCCAGTCGCCTTGAGTCTCTTCTCACCATTCAGCCATCTCTACCTTCCTCAACTGCTGGTAGGAGTGTAACCTAACAGAGGGAATCCCAGTGCTACCAGGCAGCATGGAATGTGGGCGTGGCCACCATTCTTGTATCTCATTGGTCATAAGGACCATGAAAGAATGGGGCTGTGGCCAGAATGCTGTGATGCAAGCTGAATGGGCGGAGTCAAGAAGATAGCAGCTCCCCCAGCCCTTTTCCCAGGGAACAATATCCAATTCAGTTGGAGACAAGAGGGTGACCTGCTTTAGTCGGATGGCTGCACAGATTGTTGTATATGGCTGTTTGTTCCCTGTCACAGACCTTGAACTGAGGATATGGGCACAGTCTGTGAGCTGCTTTGGCTCAAGGCTGGCCTTCCACGCTGGAGCCACAGGGATTCTGGCTTTGTTGGCACTGAAGTTGGACTTTCCTTCCTAGGGTGACTTTGACCATGATCCTTCTATCACTGCCTTGTAAGTATCAAGGAAGACTGTTGAGATCCACTGGTGCCTGCCTAATCATTGGTCTTACTGATGTTCTTGGACAGACTGGTGAGTTCCATATCCTTGGGTTTAAGTGGTGGGAGCTGTAGCCCACAGTTGGAATCCTGGTCCTGCCACCTCCAAATGGAAGGGATCCTTAGAAACTTATTCCTGTCCATATGATTACCGATGGAATATGATGTATGTCATGATTAAAGAGCATTTCTTCAATGATTCTAGGATAAAATTATATACAATTGTGTTATAGGACACTAATCAAAATTAATGCTTTATGAAGCATTTAAACAATCACATTCATAAAATGGAGGCATAATGAAATACCTAAGAATTACTATACTATTACATAATATAAAGGTGCCATTTTTCTGCCAGGACTGGGATTGGAACCTATGGCAGTGGTAACTCTGTTGCACTGTGTGGGAAGGGGAAGCTGGCCTCCTTGAAGTCAAGAAATTCAAGTCTGTTCTTTAGGCCTGAAATAGATCCCCACCACTAGAAAACATCCTATTCATGTACCATTTACATATATGATTTATATTTATATACATATGGTGACTCCATATTGCATTCAGTGCTGTTATTTTATTTTTTTGTTTTATTCATGTATTGACAATTTATTTTGACTATTATAGCACATAAAATATTGATTACATTGATTACATAAGATATAGGTCTGCATATGTATTCCACTTCATAGGTGACACCCAAGACTTTCACAGAAAATGAAAACATGTCTCACCAGCAACTCCTTGCTCCACAATTCAATTTTGGGGAGTGCTGGCATCTAAACTCATGGCCTACAAGCCTACAAGGCCCAATTCATGAATGGGTGAGTGTCAGCACGCCATCCTGGGGCAAATTGAGCTGACAGGATGTTCCCAAGACCTGCGATCAAGACCCAGGTGTTACCAAAATAAGAACAGATTGACATGCAGATGGCAGTAGGCTAATAAATATGTATTGTTATAGAGTTTTAGAGATGTCTATAAATTATTCAGTTATATAGACTACATTCTTATCAATTCCTGGGTACTAATTATGCATCCACGTAATTAATGTTATTATTTTCATCCTTGTACTATTAATGAAATCAATCACTGTCCTGAAATTATTGTGTTCCTGTAAGTAATAATATTCTTTTTATGCTTCATAAATATTAAATAAAATCAATTAGCCTCCTGAAATGATGCTGCCTAAATTTATAGGAGCATCATTCATGATCAACTCATTGAACCTTGACATTGATAACATTCCATTTTTCTTCCTATGGATGGGAACCATTTTCTTAGTATCTCCTGCCATTGGTTGGTGTTAGGAGGGGGATTCAAATCGGGGCCTATGTTGCCACGTGGGCCTATAACTTCCCAGATATTCTGGCAGCCTTCAGCAATGCAAGGTGAAGTACCCTTTGCAACAGTGTCATTCAGACCCATGAGGGTCACCGAGCAAAGGAAGAAAACATAAAAAGGCCACATTTTTTCTGTGCATAGCTTTCCCTGCAAGACCTGGGGGTCTAGGATCCCAGAAGCAGCTGTAGGTCTAGTGGCTGTACCCCAGCCTAGGGTGATTGAAGCTGAGGCAGAGTTGCCAGAACCTGACTTCAAGCCCATACTGAGAAAAGTAAAATAAAAAAAAATTAGCTCCCTGGCTTGCAATTCGTGATATTGTATTTGAACCCAGGATCTGGGTAAATCTAGTGAGGGATAAAATTGTAAGAGTGAGAATAGAAATTTGGCTTAGTGGTAAAGAGCTCGCTTACCATGCATGAATGCCAGGGTTTAATCCTCAGTGACACATACTCAGAAAAATCCAGTAGCTCTGGAGTGGCCCAAGTGGCTAACTTGAGGAAAAGGAGTTCAGAGACAGTACCCACACCCTAAGATCAATCCCAAGGACTGCCAAAAACAATAGACGAGATGTCAGTTGCTCACACATGGAACTCTAGGATCTCAGGAGGCTGGGAGCTGAAGATCACAGTTCAAAGACAGCCTAATCAAAGAAAGCCTTTTAGATGCTTATCTCCAGTGAACCACGAAAAGACCACATGTGGCACTGTGGTTCAAGTGGGAGAGTGTTCGCCTTGACTTGAGGGGCACTGAAACAAGCACAGTGGAAGACAAAATGAGGGTG
This sequence comes from Dipodomys merriami, assembly GCF_024711535.1. NCBI lineage: Eukaryota > Metazoa > Chordata > Mammalia > Rodentia > Heteromyidae > Dipodomys > Dipodomys merriami. The sequence continues at coordinate 79,760 of NW_027202773.1, read as the reverse complement.
AAAGTTAACCCCTCTGACTCGGGTGATCCTGATGGTCGTAGGCCCCCACCCTATTCTCCCGATTGGAGGGGAGGTATGGCACCCTAGGAGACCTGCAAGAGGGACTTGCAAGGCCCAGACCCCTATCCCATGGAGGGGCCAAGGGGTGGAGAAGTAACCTACTGGAAGACCTACCCTGGAATGTAAGGGCCACCCGAGAGCACGGACTCTAGGCCACAGGATTGGCTTCCCCAAGCATTTCCGTTCAATCTGTCACCAGGGGTAACAGGCCCTTGGAGTAGTATCCATGGGAATCTAAGGATCTTAAAGAGCTTCACAAGGTGGTGGCAGAGGATGGCCCAAACTCTCCTTGGGCCCAGACCCTATTACAGGACATTGCTCATCAGCCATTTGTCCCTAAGGACTGCCTGGATGTGGCCAAAGCCGTCCTTACTAGTTCTCAGTTTATTAAATGGTGTGCTTTCTTTGAGGAGGAATGCAGAGTGTGGGCGGAGAATAACTGGCAGGCTCAATCTGCGATAGCTATTACTTATGCCACGTTAGCAGGGATGGGGGAAGGGTACTCCACTGACATCCAACAGGCCACAATACCTGGCCCGTACTGTGACCAGGTGAGACAGGCAGGACTTGCCGTGTGGTACAAACTGGATGATAGGCCTACTGAGTCCCCCATAGCAGGAGTGAGACAAAATCCAGGTGAGCCTCTACGAGATTTCATAGACCGAATCCAATCGAGCATTCACAGCAAGCTGCCGGAAGGGAAATTCTATGATCAGTTTGTAAAGCAGCTGGTCTGGGAAGGGATGAATGCAGACCACCGCATGGCCTGCCTGGGATTGACAGAGCGTTCCCTGGGCAGCTTGTTGGTGGCCTCCCAGGATGTGGGAACGCAACAGCACCAGTTCCCATCATTAGCTTTAGTTTTAAAGGCTCAGACATCTTCAATGACTGAGGCTATTACCCAGGCATTGGCAGCACAGGGCCAAGGAACCACAAGATCATCTGGGAGAGGACTTGTTTTAAATGCAGGCAGGAAGATCACTTTAAGAGGGACTGTTTACAACAATCCCCCACCAATTTGCCTGGGGGCAAACCATCCCCTACACTCTGCCCCAGGGGCGGGGAGGAATACAAGTTTGATTTAGATGGGAAGCCTTTAAACTAGGGGAGGGGCATCCTCCAGCCCCGCTAACTCAAGGAGTAACCCTTCTGCTGAGAGGCCCAAGCAGCCGTGTGGCAGGGTGACCCAGGCCCATTGGACCGACCCCTGGTGGAAGGACTCTGCCCTAAAATGAGTATTCTTGTAGGCGGAAAGAGGTTTCACTGCTTAATGGACACTGGGGAAGATTGAACCATACTCAGGGAGGAGGAAGTGCCCTTGAACTGGAAGCTCTCACCTGGGCCCCTGTTATTGGGGGTAGAGGGCAACACCCAGTTCCAAGAGACGGTTGCCCTTATGACATGGACTAGCCCAGATGGAGAACAGGAAAAAATATGCCCTTTAGTGGCAAAAAAAAATTCCCTGCCAATTTACTAAGACAAGACATGCTAAGACAAATGGATGCTTTGGTCACTACAGACCATCAAGCATCCTATGATGATATCCTGGATGGGGATGAAGCACAAAGGCTTAAACAGCATCTAGAGGGAGTTAAGGAAAAGGATTTGTTTAACTTTCATAATTACAGAGAAGAACATAGGGGACCCACTCAGGTGCACCCCCAATCCTAAAATGTCACTTCCTCCAGAGTACCTCCCATTAGGTGGAACCCGGGAAGCCCAATCTGGATGGAGCAGTGGCCATTGACAATATCTAACACCCATATTTGTTATTCAAAAAGCCTCCTGGGCTTGGCATATGCTCCAAGATCTACATAAGATACATGAAAGGATGGAGCTATGGAGCTAATAAGAACGCCCTAAGAAGCATGCCCTGGACTCCTGCTATACCTTCAGAATATACCTTGGTTGTGAAAGATTGTTTTTTTTCTATCCCCCTGACATGACAATGGAGAGGACCTGACCCCCTAGTTACTATGGGAAGGATTTGGATGCATTTTTCCCATAGGGGAGACAGCCCCCATTTGGATCCCTGCCAGGAAACTTAAGTTTTTACCCATCTCCTCTATACAAGAGGATACCCAAAGATAAACTAACAAGGAAAGAAAAACAGCCATGGGCGAGGCTTGTGTTTAAAAGAGAAAATCCAGAAAGATAACTAATAACTATCCCCAAGGGCAACCAGCCCTTGAGAAGCTCTTGTGTTCTCTAACAATTGCAGATGGCGATACTCCAGCTGTTGGTTTTCCTGAACCTCCCAGTCCTGGCAATGGACCTACACAATCTGCATCAACCTCAAACATTGACCTGGGCAGTGATCAGCGCTGGTAATGCAGAAATCATCAATAGCACCACAAGAGAAGCTGTCCCTGTGACCTGGTGGCCTGACCTTCATTTTGATCACCACCGTATGTCATTTTAATATTACCTGCTTTAATTGTTCTTTTACTAATTTCTTGTATGGCGGCATTGAATCCATACTTATTGTTAAACAACCACCTTTTGTTACAAGCCCCACCTCTGGACTCTGAAGTGGCAAAGACTGCTATTCCATCCTTCACTAATGTTAAAGGACTGGTAATGACATTTCCTGGCCTGGTAATGCTTTTGCTAATGCTTTTTCTATGCCTTCCTTGCATTATACCTACACTGCAAAACTCGTTTGAGCTTAGCCAGCCTGTTACATAAGATCAAGCTCCAAGTGAATGAATTTCCCCCCTAGAGGAATCGCAGCCAGAGACAGGTAAGAGGTGGTGTCAGTCTAACCAACCTAAATACAGGGCCTTCAGCTTCACTCTGAAGAACTTCCCCATGACAAGTAAGGCAGACAAGTCAATCCACCCAATGTCAGACAGGTGGGTTCACCTCTTTAAACAAAGATGGGGTAGATGATGTTAGGAGCCATTGACAGTAAAGCTCAAAGGTCATTTTGACCCCTGTGCTAGCTTAAAGGCATGTACAAGGAACTTGCTTACTTAAAAGATACCAGGTGCCAGGATTGCTTTGCTATGTCTGCAGTTTGTTTTAAATTTTCCTTGTTTTTCTGGACTATAGTAGAACGGCCTAAGTGTGGGGGCCCATGAGGATGTACCGTGCCACATGTGTGGAACTCCCAATATCCAGGTTGCTCCCATGTTCTAAAGAGGACGAACTTACGAGATACTGATACTGACTTTTATATATTCCCAGGAAATAATTGAACTGCTTCAGACATTTCTAACTGTGGTAGGACTGATGTTTATTACTGTGCTAGGTGGGGATGTGAGGCAACTGAGACAGGCTCTTAGATCAGGCACAAGGGCCCTCGCTATCCTTGTCTGGTGAATCTCGACTCCCAGACTTGCCTCAAACCCACTATGTGGCAAATCCTATTCTTACAAATGTAATCCTGTTAAAACAAGAAAAAAGTGAGGGGGAATCTTCAGGGCACATGGGCAGCAAACAGGTGCTGAGAGAGTAGAGTGGGCTGAGCACAATTTGCCTTAAGTTCAGTGCGGAACCAGCCCTTGAAAGCTTAGTTGCCTGATAGGGTGTGACCTTGACAGTGGTTGGTTCCTCTTCCTCCCCTGCCATGCCACCCACCCTTTTTGGCTTTAAAAAGGGCTGCTCTCTGTTAATAAATGAGTTTTTTTTCCTGCTTGCTTTGGCTCCCCACTGTGTCTGATTGTCTCCCGAGCTGAAGGAGGCTAGGGAACGGGCGAGCGCGGCACTGACCTTTCCTCGGACCCGTTCATCTTTCGTTGGACAGACACAGACCCAACACCTAGGTATATTTTTGCCAGTTCTTGTCTTGAACTCAAGGCCTGGGCACTGTTTGTAGCACTCTACTACTTGAGCCATAGTCCCAATTCTGACTTAATCCATGTATGTGCTACCAAGAAATCATACCCAGGGCTTCTTGCATGTTAGACAAACACTCTCTCAATAATCCACATTCCCAGCTCCCTCATCTTTTCCTTAATGGTAGTTTTTTACATAAGTATGCTGCCATTTTACATCCCCAAGTTTAATTTTCTGAATACTGGTTACTTCTATGAAACCTGATCTTCTCTTCCCCTGCCTGGTTTGTTACTGTTCCTACATTGGCCTCATAATAAAATGTAAATAAAATCTGCTGAGAGCGTCAGTGTATCATATAAGGACACAGCCTGGAACCCTGGAAGAGAAAAGCCATGGGCCTGAAATGAAGAGAATGATGCAGTATGCATAAGGAGCATATCTGAAAAATAAATCAGTAAATAAAAGGAGAAGCATTACGTAAGGTCTGTTTGCATTCTGGGAGGTAGTATACAGATTAAATAGGTAGATCACTGAAAATTTTTGTGGCCATACTAAGGCTTAAACTCAGGGCCCGATGCGTTTCTCAGCTGTTTTTCCCAAGGCTGAGGCTTTACCACTGCCACAGCTCCACTTCCAGCCATCTGGTCGTTTATTGGACATAAGCACCTCCCAGGCTTTCTTTCCTGGTCAGGCCTGTGAATCCTGCTCGGCTTTCTCTCTTACAGCTGGAGCTCTACTCTCTGGAACATAGTACCACTTCTGGTTTACTGGTGGTTTATTGGAGATAAGAGTCTCACAGAATTCCTGCTCAGGCTGAATTTGAACGGCAATCTCGCAAAGAGGATTCAATCGGCTTTTCTCAGGAAGAAACCAAGGAGCCCCTCCATACAAATCCTTGGTCTAAATTTCGAGAGGCACTAGAGAAAAAGAGATACATGAAGACGAGTCTAGTGTGTTCTACATACTTAAGGTTGGAGACACACAACTCTCATAATTATTAGATCATTTTATAGACAAAAGGAGCAATGAAGACAGTATAAGGATCGCTCCAGCTTTTGGTCCTCTCATCTTGAGACAGCAAATTCACTGCAGCTCAATGCTAAGTGACAGAACGTGCGTGTCCTGTGGACATTTGCTCCCAAATCCTGTGACACTCTTTTCTCACTTTTGGCTTCAAACCTGTGACCGAGAGGAGAAGATGAGGAGAGAAAATCCTTCTCAGAGATAATAGTTATAAAGATCATTGGGTAGATAATTTATAAATTCAAACCTTTGGAATGACCCTGTTAAGAAGTCAGATTGTCTGGATGAAAAAATGAAGAAAAGAAAGAAGGTGCCAGTTGCTTCTCACTGTAATTCCAGCTTCTCAGGAGGCTGAGGTATAGAGAATCTGAGTTTGAACCCAGCAAGTATAGCAAAATCCATGACACTGTTATTTCTAAGAGATCACAGGAAAACCCAGAAGTGGGGCTGGGATTCAAAGTTAATGCACTACCCTTGAGCAAAAGGAGTTCAGGGACAATGCCTAGGCTCATAGTTCAACCCCAGGACCTGCCCCATCAAAAAGAGCCTGTACCTCCATGTCTTTGGGTATGTATGGATATATTCCTAGAGGTGAAGCTCCAGAGTAGTTATGATGAATGGCATCAAGCTAGGAAATTTGTATTCAATAAAATGATTTCATTACAGAGACTGCTTTCATGACAGTGCATAATACAGAGCTCCCCTCACTGTTCCCAGTGTAGCCTGAGGGTTTCTCTGCATCCCAGGCCTGCTGGAAGAAGTCTTTCTCATTGTCTGGACAGGTAGGCAAAAGCCCTCACTTCTGTACAGCTGTGTAACAAACAACTCCATCTGGGTCAGATAGTGAGGATGATTTTGGGCGGGCTCTGAAGGTCAGGAGAAAAAGGTCTCTTTGTTCCCCAAACTATCTCTCTCCCCAGTGCTCTGGTTTGACAGGAAGCCTTCATTTGTGCCACCTCCTGTGGCAGGCCAAGTCCTGTGCACTTATCCCGCCTTTGTGAGACTATATTCTGGTGTTCAGATACAGTGCTCAATATAATTCAAGAGTCCTTCTGGCAGACAACTAGGGCCCTGAACTTAATTGTTTCATTGCCAGTGATGATGGGCCTATGATGCCTCTCCTATGTTTCTGGAAGCTTGGGAAATCCAAGCACATGTCTGATATCACAAAGGTTCCTGTCATCTAGGGCTGGTGAATCTCATCAGGTTTTGAAACATTTGACCTCTCCTAGTTGGGCCCTGGGTGGCTAGGTTTGGGGGTTGAACACAGGGCCAGGGTGCTGTCCATGAGCTCAGTGCAGAAGCCCGGTGCTTTACCATTTTGTGTAACAGCATCAATTCTAGTCTGTGTGTGTGTGTGTGTGTGTGTGTGTGTGTGTGTGTGTGTGTGTGTGTGTGTTTGTGTGTACACATGCGGGTGCACAGGGGCATGGGCACATACACCATTCTTGGAGGTTGAACTCAGGACCTGAGCACTGTTCCTAGTTTCTCTTGTACAATCATAGCCTTCTCCCACTTGAACCACAGAGCTACTTTAGTATTTTTTTTTTACTGTTGTGTTCCTGAGAAATCAAACGCAGGGTTTCATATTTGCAAAGCACTCTACCCCTAAGGCATATTCCAAGCCTTCTATTTCAGGTATGTTAGTTTGTTTCTCTATATTTTTATTATTGTAGGCGTTGATGTCTGGGCCTGGATGCTGTCCGTGAGCTCTTCAGCTCAAGTCTTGTGCTCTACCACTTGACCCAAACACCATTTCAGCTTTTCTGGTGGCCCATTGGAGCTAAGTGTCTCAAGGACTTCCCTGCCCAGGCTGGCTTTGAACTATGATCTTCAGATCTCATCCTCCTGAGTAGCTAGGATGACAGGCATGAGTGACAAGCACCTAGCTTCCACGTCAGGTTTCTTAGAGGTGAACTGGAGATAATACGCTCATGGGACCTTTTGTGTCTGGGATAATTTGGAACACAGATACTCAGATCTCAGCTTCCTGGGAAGGCAGGATGAGAGACCTCAGCTATAGACCCCTAGGCTGTGGCATCTGCTGCAAGGGGTCCATGGCTCCAAGCGGTGGAGTGCTAAACATGAGCCCAAGAGGTAAGGGTCAGAGCTTACACCCCTATTTCAAGGTTTATGACTTAGAAAAAACAAAACAATTGTCTGAAGTAGACAACTCACTAGTCTACAGTAATATATAATTTTGTCCCTGCCATGGATACATATATGAGCCTCAATAGTCTTGTCTGCATAATTATCTCCGTGGGGAGATCTTACAAGGACCCAATGAAAGATTGCACCTGGTGAAGGACACAGCACATGGCACTCTTTGCATGATTCAGCACACAGCATCCTGTGAAAGACTTAGCACCCAGCACCCAATGCAGGATTCAGCACACTGCAACCTGTGAAGGACTCAGCACATAGCACCATGTGCAGGACTCAACACAGAGTACCCTATGGATGACTCACACATAGCTCTGTTCCACAAGCTGTCATTAGACTTAGGCCGCTCTAATCAATATCACCATTCTTTGAGGAACATTTCACAAACCACACAAGTTCACACCTAACAGTTTAGTGGGATTTTTTTTGGAGGCGGGGGGTTAGTCATGGAGCTTGAGCTTAAAGCACGGGGATATTATTGTTCTAATAACATTTGCAAAAGGCTATAACTCTACCACTTAGAGCCATATTTCAAAGAGTCTAGCAGACTTCCTGTCAAGTTTTAAAGCCCCAGAGAAGCCAGGATATCAGGAGTAAGCCAGGGTAAGTCAGGATGATGGGGGTAACCCATGGAGCTGGGTTGCAGCAGTTTATATCTGACTAAGTCAGTTTAGTTGGCAGCTGTCAGCCCCAGACTCCTAGCTTGCTCTTTCATGTGGTATTTGAAGTCCTGTCTTTCTATAGTTGCCGTTAGAACATTGTACCTCTTTTTGGCGGCAGTCCTGGGGCTTGAATAAAAGTTTTGACACTGTCCCTAAGCATTTATGCTCAAGCGTAGAATTCAATTGATCGAAAGACAGCAGAACTTCTGGGTTTTCTGTTTATGTGGCACTGAGGAATCGAGCCCAGGGCTTCATGCACACTAGGTGAGCACTCAACAACCGAGCCCCAGGAGTGAAAAGGTATGAATAGAGATTGATGTATATAAGCATTATATACACAGAAAGATGTCTGTATATTATTAATTTATAGATATTACAACCAATTATTACTTATTATATTATTAATGATGTGTCCCAGTTAACAATTAATAAAGCATTAACTAAATTACTCAATATCCTGTTATTGTTTATCAAATATGTACATACACCCATACACATAATTTCATATTTAATAGAATGAGACAGATATATATATATATATATATTGTTAAATTGTGCATCATGTGTTACTAACAATTATTAGGTATTTATGTTTCCATGCAATTTTTATTCTGGTAATACTTAATAAAATATTAAACTTAATCCACATCCTATCATTGTAGTGTCTAATTTGATCGTAGAATGATTCACTACTAATTCAATCTGCTTTTCATTTATTGTAGTGACTATTCTTCCACCTATGACATTTTTTACATTGATAACATCCTATTAAATATAGATTTGCATACATTACATATAGATTTTCATCTGAATTATACATCCTAGCTATCACCAAGCACTTTCAAAGAAAAAGAAATCATGTGTCACGCTCGGCTTCTCACTTCAAGATTACATTTTTTGGCAGGGTCTAGAAGGCTCAATTCATGAATGGCTGACTGTCAGCACAGCAGCTTCTAGGCAATTCAGCTGCCAGGCACTTCCCAGGCCCTGAAATCGAACCCCGTATGCTGACCCCATATTGTGCTTAGTGTACTTATTCATTTTATTTTTGTTTTATTCATTTACTTACCATTTATTTTATTGACTGTTATTACACATGAAATATTTATTACATTTATTACATAGGATATAGATTTGCCTATGTATGAAACTTGACACCTGATACCCAGGTCTTTCACAGAAAAGGAAAACATGTGTCACCATTGGCTTCTTACTCCACTATTCAATTTTTGTGTGTGCTGGCATGTAAAGTCACAGCCTACAAGGTCCAATTCATGAATGGATGAGTGTCAGTATGCCAGCCTGAGGCATATTGAGCTGACAAGCATTTCCAGAACTTGAGATCCAGCTCCAGGAGTTGACAAAATTAGAACAGATAGACAAGCAGATGGTAATACACAAATAAATATTGATTTTTATAGAGTGCCAGAGATGTCTATACATTATTCGGTTACATAGGCTACATTCCTATCAATTCTTGGGTATTTCTTATACCTCCATGTAATCAATATTATTGTTTTCATCCTTAATTATTAATTAAATCAACCACTGCCCTGGAAATATTGTGTCCATGTAATTAATAGTATTCTTTGAATGTGTCAAAAATATTCATTAAAATCCATTGGCCTACTAAAATCACTCTATTTATATAGTAATATTCAGAAACAACTAATTCAACCTTGCCATTCATAATCTTCCATCGGTATTCCTGTGAATAGGAAGGAGACTCTTAGGATCTCCATCCATTGGTAGGGGTCAGGACCTGGTTTCAAACACAGGGCTTATATTGCCATGTTGGCCTATGGCTTCCCTGGTAGCCCGCCAGCCTTCAGCAATACCAAGTTACCAACATTCTTCAACCGTGTCATTCAGAAGCAGGATGGTCACCTTGCAAAGAAAACAAATGTAAAATTGGTAGCCATCTGCAAGTTGCTAGTATTTTTTTTCTTTTTTTTTTTTTTTGTCAGCCTTTGGTTCCCAGGAACCCAGGTTCGGCTGTGGGTCCCCTGGCTGCACCCTAGCCTAGAGTAATCAAAGCAGAGGCAGAATTGCCATAACTTGAGTTCAAGCCCTGTGCTTGACAAAAGAAAAATACATACATACATACATACATACATACATACATACATTCATACATGCATACATACATACATAAATACATTAAAAATATATTAAAAAATTATGAGGCTCCTTGGCTTGGAATTCATGCTATTTTTTCTGCTAGGCCTGGAATTCGAACTCAGGGTCTGGGTCAGGTTCTGGGTAAATCTTCAGCACTGTGGGGGATGGGGAAGATCACCATTCTGGAAGACAAAAAAGTCAGGCCTGTTTCTAGGGCCTGAATTCAAGTCTTAGCACTTGAAAAAATAATATTCGTATATATTTTAAGAACCTGATTTTTATTGACTTACAAATTTTTACTGCATATTGCAGTTAGTGTATTCATTTTATTTTGTGTTTTATTTGTTTCTTATATATTTTAGTGAACATGATTACACATATAATATTTTTTGCATCTTATTACATAAGACATAGATTTGCCTATGTATTCTACATCATTCCTGAGTCCCACGAATTTCATCGATAAAGAAACCAAGTGGTTGTTTAAGGATACAGGTGGACCTGTTGCAACAATGAGAAGTACAAGTCGTCATGTAGAAAACGAACTTTACTACTTTGGTGTGGGGGGGGGAGAAGGGGGGGAAGGAGAAGGATTGGGATTGGGGGGGAGGGGGGAGGCTGGGAAGGGATGTGAAGGGTAAACAAAGGAGGAGGCTGCAATGCTTGGTAAGAAATGTACGCATTATCCTGCCCATGTAATTGTAACTCCTCTGTACAGTATGTTCACAAATAAAATTAAATTAAATTTAAAAAAAAAAACAAAAAAACCCAAACCAAAACAAAAAAAGAAACCAAGTGGGACAATTGGCTTTCCACCAGGATTAAGTTTTTGGCAGTTCTGTGACTTGTACTCAGGACCTAGCTGGCCCACTTCGTGAGTGGGTAAAAGTTAGCACACCAGTCTGAGGGAAGAGAAGTTGGCGGGCAAATTTGAGGACCTGAGATCAACCCCTAGGAATGGCCAATATATAAACAGATAGATGATTAGACTGCAGTGTGTGTGTGTGTGTGTGTGTGTGTGTGTGTGTGTGTGTGTGTGTGTGTGTGTGTGTGTTGTTAGCTGTTTTTGACCAGGGCTAGCCCTCTACCACTGGAGCTACACGGCTCTACTTCTGGCTTTGTTGGCACTGAAGTTGGACAAGGATCTCAAGGACTTTCCTGCCTAGTGTGAATTTGACCATGATCCTCCTATCACAGCCTTGTAAACATTAATGAGGACTGCTGAGAGCAAATGGTGCCTGCCTAATCATTGGTCTTGCTGTTCTTGGACAGACCAGTGAGTTCCCTATACTTGAGTTAAAATGGTGGAAGCTGGAGCCAACAGTTGGAATCCTGGTCCTGCCAACTCCAAATGGAAGGAGATCCTTAGATACTCATTCCTTTCTATATGAATATCAATGGAACGTGATGTATATTATGAGTGAATGGGCAGCTCTTAAATAATTCTAATTATACACAATTATATGACACTGATCGATTTTAATCAATACCTCATGAAGGCTTTAAACACTCATGTTCATTAAATGGGGCATAATGAAATACCTAAGAATTGGCATCACATAGTATAAAGGTGCCATTTTTTCTGCTAGGACTGGGATTGGAACTCATGGTCTGGGTAACTCTGTTGCACTGTATGGAAAGGGGAAGCTAGCCTTCTTGAAGTCAAGAAATTCATATCTGTTCCTTAGGTCTGAAATCGATCCCCAGCACTAGAATACATCTTATTTGTGTACATTTTAAATATATGATTTATATTTACATACATAGGTTGACTCCATATTGCATTCAGTGTAGTTATTCATTTTATTTTTTGTTTTATTCATGTGTTTGTGGGGCACATGGGCAGCAAAGATGAGACTGAGAGGAAGTTGAGTGGGCACAGCTCAATTGTTTACCTTAAAATCTGATTGGATAAAGCTTAGGCACATAATAGGGTGTGACCTTTACATTGATTTGTAGGTTCCTTTCCCTCCCCTTCCATTGCTGGCAGTTTTTCTCTTTAAAAGGTACTTGCTGTCTGGTAATTAACGAGTTCTTGCTTGACTTGACTCCCCACTGTGTCTGAATGTCTCCCGGGCTAAGGGAAAGGACCAGTGGTACACTTAACATTCCCGGGCCCCATCCATCTTTCTGGGTCAAACAAAGACCCAACATGTATTACTGTTTATTTTATTGACTAATATGGCAAAAAGAACACTGGTTACATTAATTAAATAGGATATAGCTCTGCATATGTATTCCACTTCTACCTGATACCCAGGACTTCCACAGAAAAGGAAAACATGTGTCACCATCAGTTTCTTACTCCATGATTCATTGTTTGGGCGTCATGGCATCTGAACTCAAGGCCTACAGGGCCAAATTCATGAATGTGTTTGTGTCAGCATGCCATCCTGGAACAAATTAAGCTGATAGGCAGTTCCCAGGATCTGAGGACAAGCACCAAGGGTTGACAAAATAAGAACAGATTGAAATGCAGATCGTAGTACACTAATTATATATGTATATATATATATATATATATATATATATATATATATATATATATATATTTACAGAGATGTCTATCCATTGTTCAGTTATATAGACTACATTCCTACCAATTCTTGGTTATAATTATGCCTCCATGTAATTAATGTTCTAATTTTTATCTTTAATAAACTATTAAGTAAATCAGTGTCCTGAAATTATTGCATCCCTGTGAGAAATAGTATTCTTTTAATGTTTCATAAGATATTAAATAAAATCAATCAGCCAACTGAAATCATGAATTCTAATTGTGTACAATTACCATTCATTAGCATGTCATTCAACTGTGACATTGATAACATTCCATCGTTATTCCTGTGGATGGGAACGAATTTTTTAGGATCTCCCACCATCTGGAAGTGGCATGACTGTATTCGAACTGTAGGCCTATGTTGCCGTGTGGGACTATGGCTTCTCCAATAGCCCTCAATTAAAAAAATATTTAGTTCCCTGGTTTGCAATTCATGACATTTTTTCTGCCAGGCCTGTGATCTGAACTCAAGGTCTAGGTACATATGTAGCACCGTGATGGAAGGGAATCTGAACATGCTTGTAGACAAGAAAGTCAGGCCTGTTCTCTAGACCTGAATTCAAGCCTAAGAGCTGGAAAACATACTCCTTATATCCAGTTTAAAGATAGTAGGTATCCTTCCATACACACAGTCAGACTATATTTTGTTGGGTGTGGTTATTCATTTTATTTCTTGTTTTATTCATTTATTTACCATTTATTTCATTGACTCTAATGACCCCTCTACAATTTATTACATTGTTTACATCCTATCACAGCATCCAGATTTGTAAATATGTTCTCCATCATGCCTGACACCCAGGAATCTCACAGAAAAGGAAAACATGTGTCACACTGGGCTTCTTACTCCAACATTAAATTTTTGGAAATGCTGGGATGTGAACTCAGGGTTTAGCAAGCCCAATTCATGAATGAATGAGTGTAAGCATGGCAGCCTTTAGCCAATGAAGCTGTGAGGTGGTTCCCAGGTGTTGAGATCCAGCCCCAGGTTTGGCCAAAACAGTGATACATGTATAGGCAGAGGGTGGTATACAAATAAATATAGATTAGTAACGAGCGCCAGAGCCATCTATCCATGATTGAATGACACCTACTACATTCCTACCAACTTTTACGCATTTATTATATCGCCATTTAGGGAATATTATTCTTTTCATGCATAATAACCTATTAATTAAGATCAACCAGCGTCCTAGGATTATTGCATCCAATTTTAGACTAGACCGAAGCATGATGTACTCTTTCAGTTGGTATTCCTATGCATAGGAACGAGTCTTTTGTGATCTTCTGCCATTGGTAGGTGTCAGTACTGGGATTTTTTACCCGGGGCCTATGTTCACAGGTTGGCCTATGGATTCTCTGATAAGAAGCCCACCTTCAGGTATGGCAGGTCAGGTCCACTTTGCAGCCATGTTATTCAGACCTAGGATGGTCACTGTGCAAAGAAAAAAATGTAAAACCCTCAGCCCTCTGCAGCTTGCCACTTTTTGTGCTATGCTACGTATTTCTTTTTCTTCCTGAAAGCCCTCTGGGCCTAGGATCCCTGGATTGGCAATGGGTCCGAGGGTGCCCCACCCTTGGGCGATTGAAGCTGAGGCAGAGTTGCCATGACCTGAGTTCAAGCCCCTTGTTGGCAAAATAAAGAATAAATAAAAACATTAATTAATTATGTAACTAAATTAAAAAAGACATAAAGCTCCCTTGTTTTGAATTTCTACCAGTTTTCTTTCCTAGCCTGGGATTTGAACTCAAGGTCATGGTAAATATGTAGCAATGTGAAAGAAAATGCAGATTTGCCACTACTTGAGTTCAAACCCCATGCAAATCCAAAAATAAAAATTAAGTCACTGAGCTCAGCAGGGGGAGTAGTTGTGGAGATGGGAGGGAAGGAATGGTAGGGGGAAAACAAAGGAGGAGGCAACAATGGTCAATAGGAACTGTACTCTTTACCATGCTCATTTAACTGTAACCCCTCTGTACAACATTTTTACAATAAAAAATGAAAAAAGTAGTGCTTAGACAAGCATTTTGGGGGTAAGAGAAAGTGTCTGAATAGATGTACAAAATTCTACACTACATTTTTTTTTAATGTTCAGTATGTAACTGAATAAACATAACTGCTTCCATTAAAAAATTTAAGTCACTGTCTTGGAACTGGAGCCAGTATTTCCATCATTGCTGGGATTTGTTCTAACCATCCAGGTAACTCTTTTGCACCATGGATGTAGGCAAAGCTCACTGTCCTTGAGGAAAAGAAATTCAGGCTAGAGTTCCCAGCGTCTGAATGAAAACCCTGCAATGGAAAAACTATTTCTATATATGTGTAATATATTTTATATATTACACATATATTTATTTATATTTACATATGTATGTTTATTACAAATTTTAATTATTATTATTGATTTTGTATTTATTTTATTTTTTATTTTTCATTTACTTATTGTTTATTGTATTTAGTATTATTATGCACACAATATTTAGTACATGTTGTACACCTATTATACATTTATACACAATAATTTAGGACATTGACTGGTTTTTCATAAATATTTTATTAAGTGTTAAACATGATACATAATTAAATGGAAACATTTTTCACATTCTTCACGTTTAGAGTCTGTCCCATGTATGAACTTTGTCTTCTTTATCTTTAGAACTTTCCTATAGGAATTTCTTTAGCCTTTTCTTGGGGATAGTCAAGTTGAGGGATAAAATTGTAATGGTGGGGCTAGAAATGTGGCTTAGTGGTAGAGAGCTGGCTCAGCATGCATGAATGGTAAGGTTTGAATTTTCAGTGCCACATACTCAGTAAAAGCCAGAAGCTGTGGAGTGGCTCAAGTGGTTCAGCGCTAGGCTTGAGAAAAAGGAGCTCAGAGACAGTACCCAGGCCCTTAGTTCAAGCCCCAGGTCAGGCAAAAACAATAGGCCAGATGCCTGTGGCTCACAACAGGAACCTTAGCTTCTCAGGAGGCTAAGATCTGAAGACCACAGTTCAAAAACAACCTAGGCAAGGAAAACCTGTTAGACTCTTATCTCCAATGAACCACAAAAAGACCACATGTGGTGCTGTGGGTCAAGTGGTAGAGTGTTCGCCTTGAGCTGAAGGCCTCAGGGACAGTGCCCAGGCTTGAATTTGAGACCAAAACTGGAAAAAAGTGAGGGTTAAGCAAAGTACTTTTCCTATTTGCAAATTAGAACATTCTCTGGAAAAAATGAATGTTCACGCACATCAGAATTGGAGTTAGAGCTCAAGGTTCAATTGTAGCCCATCCATATGCATAGCCTCTCAGATTCTAGCATTATAACCTTGTGTCCTACAGGTTTCTGAAAGGTCCAATGTTGAAAGGCCTAATATACTGCCCAAGCGCTTTGTGATAAGCAGCTGACTTGTAATGCGAACATTATTACAGTTCTGAACCTAGCAGAGCACCAGTAGCTCATGCCCATCACCTTAGCTCAGGAGGCTGAAGTCTGAGGATCACAGGATGAAGCAAGCCAGGGCTGGAAAGTCTATGACTCTCTGACTTCTACTGCTGAAAGATCAGATGTTCAAGAGCTTCCTGTGTGTCCCTTGGTAATGAGAAGTTGCTTGCACTCTAAATGTTCTTAGAGTTCTTGAGTTACAAAAGCAGGAAATAAACATCATGGACCAATTCTGGGTTCACATGAAGTTCTCAGCTTCCAAGCCCTAGTCTTGTTAGCAGGAAGAACTCCAGTGTAACAATATTTGAAGGCAGAAACCAGTTTCAAAAGCCAGACTAGGTGAAGAGACCTAGGCCTACAGGATTAGAAGGCAGAATGTACAAACTCAATAGGGAAGTGAGCTGCAAAACCACTTCATTCATTCCAGACACGGCCAGCAATGAGGGGAAACCTTGAATATTTGTCAGAGTTACACAAGGATCAGGCTTTTATCAGCCTCTTCAAACAATGACTAATTAACCTTCCTCCCTCAGGTGAAGGGAACCACAGGCTATCTTTAGGTTAACAATAGAGAGCCTTGCTCTTTGGTCTTAGGGAGTGGGTTTTTGACTCTCCATCTGTCAGATTTGAAGACCCTTCTTCTCCCTCTGCCAGTCCATTCTCCTTCCTACATTCTCCACATCATTAATGCAAATACCCAGTCCAAAGAGAGGCAGGGTCCTTTCTCTTCTGGCTCCAAGCACCTGAGTTAGAACCTGGCTCTGCCCTCCTGACTCTGGGGCCCTTGACTGACTGAGAAGTGGGAGACAGTCTTCCTGCGCTGTGGTTGTGTGAAGACCATGTTGGTGTCCTGGCACACTGCAGAAGGCCTCATGACTGGGGAGTGTTCCCTTCTTTCCTCCTGACATCCAAGACCAATTCTGGTTTTTTCTTGAATGTGCTACTGAGGAGTCAAACCCACGGCTTCTTGCATGCTAGACAACACTCTCTCACTAAATCACATTCCCAGCCCCCTCATCTTTTTCTTAATAGTAGTTTTTACATAAGTATGCTACCATTTTATGTCCGCAATTTTAATTTTCTGAATATTGGTTACTTCTAAGAAACCTGATCTTCTCTTCCCCTGCGTGGTTTGTGACTGTTCCTGCATTGGCCTCATAATAAAATGTAAATAAAGGCTGCTGAGGGTGACCTGCTTTAGGCAGATGGCTGCACAGATTGTTGTGTATGGCTGTTTGTTAACACTCCTGGACCTTGAATTCAGGATCTGGGCACAGTCCGTGAGCTGCTTTATTGAAGGCTAGCCCTCTAACACTGGAGTCATATGGCTATACTTCTGGCTTTGTTGGCCCTGAAGTTGGACAGGGTTCTCAAGGACTTTTCTGCCTATGGTGACTTTGACCATGATCCTCCTATCTCAACCTTGTAATGAGAAGTGTTATATATATAATCAGATAGACCTGTATTTGCATTTTGTATTAGATCTGCTTGAAGAATGCAGCTGCTATTCTACCCTCCCTTGAGCCCCAGATGCTCCTGGATCTGGAGCTGAAATTAACGACTCTTTGGCAGGGAGTACCTGACAAAGTACACATTCCAGATCACTTTCCCCTGTGCCTAGGATCGGAGATAGTGGCTGCTTGGCAAAACCACTTCCCCTGGGTCGGGGTCAGAGAGTTGCCATCAGGCAACCACTTCTCCTAAGTTACCCTAGAAGTACCGTCTAATCAGTTTAGAGCACAATAGCTCGCTAGCCTGACCAGTTATTAGCCCCAGCCCTTTTCCCACTTTGTATTGCGCCAATCATCTGCTAGAATTATGATTTAAATTTCCCACGTGGTATATTAATTCATTGCCAATACATACTGAGGCCTTACCCCTACCAAAGAACATATAAAAAGTGTTGTAACCCTGTGCTTGGGGCCTCTCTCTGCAATCGGACATCAGTGCACAGAGGGGTCCGTGCTCAAGCTCGTCAATAAAAGACTCATTTCCGCTTGCATTGATCTTTGGTCCCTGGTGGTCTTTTTGGGGGGCTCCAAGTCTCCAGGCATTATAGAAGTATCAAGGAGGACTTCTGAGAGCCACTGGTGCATTCCTAATCATTGGTCTTGCTGATGTTCCTGAACAGACAAGTGAGTCCCTATCCTCAGGTTGAAGTGGTGGGAGCTGGAGCCCACAGTTCGAATCCTGGTCCTGCCACCTCAAAATGGCAGGAGATCCTAAGAAACTCATTCCTATCCGTATGAATACCAATGGAATGTGATGTATGTCATGATTGAATGGGAAGTTCTTAAATGATTCTCGGATAAAATTATAAACAATTAGATTATAATACACTGATCAATTTTAATTAGTACTTATGAAACATTTAATCAATCACATTCATTAAATGGAGGCATAATGAAATATCTCAGAACTGGGTGTCACATAGTATAGGGGTGCAATTTTTTCTGCCAGGACTTACTTTAGTTAATTGTTATATCCCATTTTCTGAATGTAATCTGGTATGTGAAACTAGGATATATTATAAATCAATTATTCAAACAGTTTTTATCATAAATATTTATAGCAAAATATAGAGATAAATCCAAATTATATATATTTGAAGACAATGCTTGGTTAGTCCTCTTCTCATATTCCCCATGCCCTTCATGAGAATAATACACATTGTAAGGTAATCCTAAGAATGTTTTGCTGAAATAGGTTGACTTTAAACCAGTGAGTTACTCTATGCTGCATTTTGTTTACTTTATATCCAGAAAATCTAATTTCTTACTTTGTCGTTTTCCTTAGGCTTTATACTCAGATTTAATCTCTGATGGGTGACAAATAAAGATATAAACATTTTTAAAAGTGACTAAATTTAGGCTGAGGAATATAGGTACATTGCAACTTATGCAGATAGGCCTCATAAATCATGACACCCTGGTATCAAAATGTTAACCAATGCTTACTGGTGTCATGCTTATGAGATTTTGTGTATTATAAATAGTGTTTATTAGAACGTTTTTGGAATCAAAATCAATTCTTGGGTTAGGAACTGAAGAGAGACATTATACTCAGAACAAAATTTAAGAAGGCATCCAAAATTAGATACCAAGATATACATCATGTAACACAATGTTTTTAAAATGCAAACTAAAGGAAATAATTTATGAAAAAACATTAACATTTACAGTAAATACAGAATCACTTTGACTGATTTTTCTTTTACCACAGTTGCAATACAGCTTACATAATGATTTTCTGGTGATATGTTTACTTTGGTCTTGATATTTAGTTAGAGAAGTTATGCTATTTCATATATTCATTTGTCAGATCAAAGAGGAAATGAATTCCATGCCAGAGTCAACATCCATAATAATGTTACAGATGTATCCTGCAAATTTGCCAAAGTTTCAAATCAGCTTTAGGAACTGAGGTCTTTTTTTGGATCTAAATAAATAGGTATGCAATTTTGTCAGTATTAGAAAGATTTTGACCACCATTTGTTAAGTTATTATTTTCCCGAAACTACTTCTCTCGTTTCATGAGATTTTTAATTTCATTTATATCATGTTTTGATGTTCTGCTTTAGATTCCCCACATTCAGTCTTCTACAAAGTATAATTTGGAGTAGCTTAAAGTTATATACACTCATGTACACTGCTCAGATTTTATTATTTGCATAATTTTTCTTGTTAAATCAGTAGGAATTTGTTCTCAATATGGATAATATTGGACTTATTCATTGCTTTTCTGAATTTGTTAAGTATGTCATGATTTTGTTATTTTGTTCTTTTAAATATGTGCAGATCTCACTCCACACACAGTAACATTCATTTTAAACAATTTGATCCATTCAAGGGATTTGCTACATTAGGTTCAACTAGATGAATTTAATTACAAATTAAGGAAACCATATTTCTGAGACACAGTTATCTTTATGGCTCTACTCCAAGTTAACATGTATTTGAAGTTTTTGTGCGTAAAAAAACTGGGCACAACATGTTTTTGTTCCTGGAGGACTTCTACTTTGTTGGTTGTTTTTCCAGTTGTGGTGACTTCAACATATGTGTGCATTTTATTTCAATTGTTTTGTTTCAGTATTTTGTTTCATATAACAGATTACAAAAATAGTTAGTGATTTAGAACTTTTCCAAATAGATTCTAAGAGAGATACTTGAAATTTTGTGACAACTGGGAATGGGCAGGTCTTCATAGTGAAGGGCATAGCAGAATAACAGACATTGTTTGACATGATTTTCCTCTTGCCTACTCTTCCTCCTTGCCTTCCTCATCTTCCTCCTCTTTCCTCTCTATTTCCAATGGTATTATTTCAAAGTCTTTAGTGGAAAGAAAATATTTTTGTCTGTATGAACTCAGAATTTTTGCTTCAATTGGGACACATTATAAATTTAAACTTCATTTTAACTCGAAAATCTTCTTTCCTTCATTTAAAATCACAGTTGTGAATTTATAATGCTAAAGTAGCATCTACTAATTTATACGAAATGGTCCAAAATATTTTCACTTCTCACTGTATGTAAGATAGAGTGTAATAATAATAATGAGTAATATAGTATGTAATAATTTCCTTTGGGGAAAGTCAATTACAGTGGGGTTTTGTGAGATACTGAGTAATAGTAAAACATATTTGATTCTATTAAAAAATTCCCAGTTACATCTAGAAATTACTGATAGTTATAAATTAATGCTGAAAAATAACATTGTTTATTAGAAAAACCAGAAGTTTCAATAAGCTTGCTTTTTTAAACTTGTCTTGTATCTGGGCTTCGGTGGCTCATGCCTGACATCCTAGCTACCCAAAAGTCTGAGATCTGAGGATAGTGGTTCAAAGCCAGTGTGGGCAGAAAAGTCTGTGAGACTCTTATCGCCAATATATCTCTTGAAAACTAGAAACGACACTGTGGCTCAAATGTGTTATCCTTGAGCTTAAGTGCTCAGGGACAGTGCCCAGGCCCAGTGTTCAAGCCCCATGACAGGCAAAAAAAAGTGGCATGGATTTTTACTTTATTATTTCATGATTTTTAATGTGAAAATACATATAGAGGGTTTTAAAATTGCATGAAGAAAGTAATGAGTACATCTCTTATCAAGTATTGTTGCCTCCTCCCTTGTTTCCCCTTCCCATCCCTTCCCATCTCCCTTTGGGCCCCCCCCCCCCGCCCCCTGCACCAAAGTGGTGAAGTTCGATTTTCGACATAACATCTTGTACATGTCATTGTTGCAATGGGTTCACATGTATCCCAATTTGTTTTTTCCTTCCCCTCCCCAAATTATACAAACATTAAATACAGTGAAAATAGAGGTTATATCGTGGGGAGGGACATAAAAAGCAACCATGTAATCATCTTGTAAATATGGTAGAAACAACAGCAAGAAAGAAAACCATTTGAGTCCTTAACTTGGTGTTCATTTCACCTAACATCAACTTGTCTGAGAGTTTAAGTTTATCTCTGACATATACTAGGTATTGCAAATAAGGGAATACATGGATGCTATGTTTCTTTGGGCCTGGATTACTTCACTTAATATAATATTTTCCAAGGCTTTCCATTTCCTAACAAATGGGGCAATGTCATTTTTTCTGATAGAGGCTTAGTATTCCATTGTGTATATATCTACCACATTTTTTTATTGTAAGAATTCTGTACAGAGGAGTTACTGGGCAAGATATTGAGTACATTTCTTATCAAGCTTTGTTGCCGCATTTTATTGATCCACTCATCTACTGAGGGGCATCGGGGTTGGTTCCACATCTTAGGTATGGTAAATAATACTGCAATAAACATAGTTGTGCTGATAGCTTAAGTATGGGCTTGTGTGTGATCATTTGGTAAATGCCCAAAAGTGGGATTGCTGTGTCATAGGGGAGCTATATATTGAGTCTTTTGAGGAACCTCCATACTATTTTCCAGCATGGTTGAACAAGATTATAGTCCCACCGACATCCTATCCAGCTTCTGTTGTTATTACAGTTCTTCATTATAGCCATTCAGACTGGGATAAATTGGTATCTCAATGTAGTTTAGATTTGCATTTCTTTTATAACTAGGGTGGTTGAGCATTTCTTCATTTATCTATTGGCTATCCTTTCCTCTTAAGAGAAGTTTCTCTTTAGTCTTCAGCCTACTTATTTATTGGGCAGTTGCTTCTTTGAGGATTTGTTGGTGGTGGATTTAATTTTTTGAGTTCAGGTATATTTTAGATATGAGAACGTTGTCTGTTGTATGGCTAGTGAAGATCTCCCAATCCGTGGGATTTCTAATGATCTTGCTAGCTATGTCTTTGCCATGCATAAACTCTGCAATTCCATGCAATTTCATGTGTCCAACCTTTCTTTGATCTGTTGTACTTCTGGGTCTCTATTAAGAAAATTACAGCTTGTTCCAAGGAAACATTGGTTATCTCCTAGTTTGTCCTGCAATGTTTTCAGTGTGTCTGTTTTGACTCTGAGGTCTTTCATTCATTTGGAGTTGATTCTTGCGCAGGGTGATATATATGAGTCTAGCTTTAGTTTTTTACAATTGATTAACCAATTTTGTCAGCACCATTTACAGACGAGGCTCTTCCTTCCTTCCTATTTTTTTAGCTCCCTTATGGAAGATTAGGTGGCTATAGGTCTGTGCGTTCATTTCTGGGATTTCAATTCTATTTCACTGGTCCTGAGGTCTGTTCTTGTGCCAGTACCAAGTTGATTTGATTACTATGACTTTGTAGTAGAGTTTGAAACTTGGAATTGATATTCCTCCAGCACTTTTCTTTCTGTTAATGATCTTTTATGCTAATCAGAGTCTTTTATTGTTCCATATGAATTTTTGGATTGCCAATTCTATTTTCTTGAAGAAAGAGTTTGTAATATTGATAAACATCACATTGAATTTGTAGATAGCCTAGGGAAGTATTGCCATTTTCACGAAGTTGATTCTTCCAATCCAGGAGCATGGGAGGTTTTTCCACTTTCTAAGTTCCGTTTTTTATTTTCTTTTTCAGGTTTTTAAAATTTGCATCATAAAGATCCCTCACATCTTTGATTATGTTAGTACCTAGGTATTTTATTTTTTTATGGGCTATTATGAATGGAGTTGCTTTCCTGATTTCAGCCATGCTTTTCTCATTGTTGGCATACAGAAAAGCCATTGATTTTTGAGAGTTAATTTTCCCCCTGCTACATTGCCAACGTTTTGAATCAGCATGAATAATTTCGGAGTGGAGTCGGTTGGATTACTTAAATACAACATCATGTCATCTGCAAATAGGGAGAGTTTTACATCATCTTTCCCTATTTGGATCCCTTTTATGTTTGCATCTTGTCTTTTGCTGTAGCTAGGCAGTCAAATACTAAATTGAAGAGAAGTGGAGAGAGTGGACATTCTTGTCTCATTCCTGAGTTAAGAGGAAATGGCTTTAATTTTTCACCATTAAGTATAATGTTGGCTGTTGGTTTGTCATATACAGCCTTTATTGTATTGAGGAATGTTGACTGGATTCATAGTTTTTACAGAGCTTTCATCACAAAGGGGTGTAGGATTTTGTCAGTGCTTTTTCTGCATCTATTGAGATAACTATGTAGTTCCTATCCTTGCTTTTGTTGATGTGATGAAATTTATTAATTGATTTGCATATATTGAACCAGCTTTGCATCCCTGAAATGAATGCTGTTTGATCATTGTGTATGAATTTTTTGGATGAATTGTTGACATCGATTGGCCCAATTTTTGTTGAGGAGTTTTGCATGAATGTTCATCAAAGACATGGGTCTACAGTTGCTTTTCTTTGATGAGTCCCTGCCTGATTTTGGGATAAGGGTTCTAATGGAATCATAGAATGAATTCTGTAATGAACTTTCTCTTTCAATTTCATTGAAGATTTGGAGGAGTTTTGGTGTGAGCTCTACTTTGAAGGCCTTATCAATTTCTACTATGAATCCATCTGGACCTGGGTTTTTCTTAGATGGGAGGATGCTTATTGGTGTTTCTATTTTTTTTTTTAATTTTATTTTATTTGTGAACATACTGTACAGAGGAGTTACAATTACATGGGCAAGATAATGCATACATTTCTTACCAAGCATTGCAGCCTCCTCCTTTGTTTACCATTCACATGCCTTCCAAGCCTCCCCCCTTACCCCCCACCCAATCCTTTCCCCCTCCCCCCCCACAGACATTGTAAAGCTCCTTTTTGACATGACAATTTGTACTTCTCATTGTTGCAACAGGTTCACCTGAATACTTAAATGACTTGTTTTTCCCGATCTCCTCCATAAGTTATACTGACATCAAATATATTGAAAGCGGGGTTATACTGTGGGGGAGGGACATACAAAGCAACAAAGAAAAAAACTTATAAATGCGTTAGAAACACATGCATGAAAGAAAAAAAAAACATTAAAATAACCAACCAAAGATTCATTTTCCTAACATCACATTATCTGATTTTTCCGCTTGACTCATACATATACTAGATATTGCAAATAAGGGAAACCATGGGACCTGTGTTTCTTTGTGCCTGGCTTACTTCACTTAATATAATTTTTTCCAAGATTTTCCATTTCCTAACAAATGGGGCAATGTCATTCTTTCTGATGGAGGCATAGAATTCCTTTGTGTATATATACCACATTTTCTTGATCCATTCATCTATTGAGGGGCATCTGGATTGGTACCATATCTTAGCTATGGTAAATAATGCTGCAATAAACATAGTTGTGCTGGTAGCTTTAGTGTGGTCTTGTTTGTAAACATTTGGGTAAATGCCCAAAAGTGGGATTGCTGGGTCATAGGGGAGCTCTATGTGGAGTCTTTCGAGGAACCTCCATACTTCTTTCCAAAGTGGTTGAAACAGTTTACATTCTCACCAACAATGAAGTAAGGTTCCCTTCTGTCCACATCCCCTCCAGCATTTGTTGTTGTTAGAGTTCTTGATTTTTGCCATTCTAACTGGAGTGAGGTTGTATCTCAATGTTGCTTTGATTTCCATTTCTTTTATGGCTAGGGATGTTGAGCATTTCTTCATGTGTCTATTGGCCATCCTTCTTTCTTCTTCAGAGAAGTTTCTCTTTAAGTCTTTAGCCCACTTATTTATTGGGCAGTTGTTTCTTTGAGTATTTCTTGTTGGGGGATTTAATTTTTTGAGTTCCAAGTATATTTTAGATATGAGACCCTTGTCCGTTGTATGGCTAGTAAAGATCTTCTCCCAATCTGTGGGCTTTCTATTGATCTTGCTAGCTATGTCGTTTGCCATGCAGAAGCTCTGCAACTTTATGCAATCCCATTTGTCCAACCTTTCTTTGATTTGTTGTGTTTCCGGGTCTCTATTCAGAAAATTTCGGCCTGGGCCAAGGAGACCTAGGGTTTCTCCTATTCCATCCTGTAATGTTTTCAGAGTGTCTGCTTTGAGTTCAAGGTCTTGGATCCATTTGGAGTTGATTCTGGTGCAGGGTGATATATAAGGATCTAGCTTTAGTTTTCTACATGTAGTTAACCAATTTTGCCAGCACCATTTACTGAAGAGGCTGTTTTTGTTCCATTCTATTGTTTTAGCTCCCTTATAGAAGATTAGATGGCGAGAGGTTTGTGGGTTCATTTCTGGATTTTCAATTCTATTCCATTGTTCCTGAGGTCTGTTCTTATGCCAATACCAAGCTGTTTTTATTACTATGGCTTTATAGTTATGTTTGAAATTTGGTATTGATATTCCTCCAGCAGTGTTCTTTCTGTTGAGGAACGTTTTTGCTATTCGGGGTCTTTGTTCCATATGAATTTTTGGATTGCCTCTTCTATTTCCTTGAAGAATGAGGTTGGAATTTTGATAGGTATTGCGTTGAATTTGTAGATAGCCTTGGGAAGTATTGCCATTTTCACGATGTTAATCTTTCCAATCCAGGAGCATGGGAGGTTTTGCCATTTTCTAAGTTCTGTGTTGATTTCCTTTTTCAAGATTTTAAAGTTTTCATCATAGAGGTCCTTCACTACTTTGGTTAAGTTAATTCCTAGGTATTTTATTTTTTGTGGGGCTATTACAAATGGAGTTGCTTTCCTAATTTCAGCCACACTTTTCTCATTGTTGGCATACAGAAAAGCCATTGATTTTTGGGGGTTAATTTTATAAACTTCTACTTTGCCAAAGTTTTGAATCAGCTTGAGTAATTTGGGAGTGGAGTCTATGGGATTCTTTAAATATAAGATCATGTCATCTGTAAATAGGGAGAGTTTTATTTCTTCTTCCCTATTTGGATCCCCTTTATGTCTGCATCTGGTCTTATTGCTGTAGCTAGACATTCTAATACTAGATTGAAGAGTAGTGGAGAGAGTAGAGATCCTTGTCTTGTTCCTGTGTTAAGAGGAAATGGCTTTAGTTTTTGGTGTTTCTATTTTTACGCTTGATATGGGCATGTTAAGTTGATTTAACTCTTCTTGGTTGTTTCGGCATGTTAAGATTTGCTAGGAAAAGGTGCATTTCTGCCAGGTTCTCAAAGTTATTCGCACAATGGTTTGAAAAGTATTCCCTTATAATTTTTGAATCTTGGTTGTTTCTGTAATGATGTTTCCATTCACATCTCTGATTTTTTTTTGTTTTTGTTTTTTGTTTTTTTAATTTGGGTGAGTTCTTTTCTTATTCTGATAAGATTTTCTAAGGGTCTGTCAATTTTGTTAATTTTTTCGAAGTAATAACTCTTTGTTTTGTTGATTCTTTCTATGATGTTTTTGGTTTCCAATTCATTTAATTCTTATTTAATTTTAATTATTTCTTTCCATCTACTGGATTGGGGTTTATCTTGCTGCTCTTTTTCAAGGAGGTTCAGTCAGATGTCTTATTAAATTGTTGGTTTCAGATCTCTCCAATTTGTTTTTGTAGGACCCCAGAGCCATAAACTTGCCTGTGAGTACTGCCTTTGCTGTGTCCCAAAGGAGCTGGTAATTTGTGTGTTCATTTCTTTTAATATCATGAACATTTGCATTTACTTTCTAATCTCTTCCATGACTCATTCGCGATTCAACAGTGTGTTGTTCAGCCTCCCTGTTGTACAGGACTTTCTTTGTTGGCTTTTGGTGTTGAGTTCTAATTTTATTCACTTGGATGCTGTTTCTTGGCTTTTACTGTGGTCTTGTTGGTTTTCTATGTGCAGAGTACTTTTGCCTTTTGTAGGGCTGGTTTGGTGGAGATATATAGTTTCATTTTTTCTTTGCTATGGACAGTTTTTATTTGACCTCAGGTTATGAAGGACAGTTTAGCTGGGTACAGTATTATTGGTTGATAGTTGTTTGTCTTTAGCACATGGCATACATCATTCCAGACTCTTCTTTCTTTAATCGGCTCTGCTGAGAAATCTGGGATGATTCTAACTGGTTTCTGTTTATAGGTGATTGTTCTTTTTATCCTTGAGATCTTTAAGGCTCCATTCCTTGGTCTGAATTGATCCTGTGAAGATTATAATGTGACAGTGGGATGTCCTGTCTTGGTCTGGTCTTTTGGGGTTTCATAAGCTTCTTGTATCTGGATAGGCCTATCTTTTTGCATGTTTTGGAAGTTCTCTGCTGGAATTCTGTTAAATACATTTTCTAGACCATTAACGTCTGTCTCTAGGTGCTCCTCTACACACATTATCCTTAGATTAGGCATTCTGACGGTGTCTTCCAAATGTTGAATAGATCTATCATATTTTTTTGGATTTGTCTTGCATAGTTGTATGCTTTTTCTCTATAATATCTAGGGTGTCTTTAATCCCTGTGATTCGATCTTCTGCATGGTCTAACCTACTGTCAAGACATTCTACCTTGTTTTTTATTTATTTTCCTTCTAATTGGTCGGCTTTTATGGCTTCAAATTCTTTGTTGGAGCTTTGTTTTAGATCTTGTATGACCTTCTTTACTTCCTTAATTTGGTGTTCATTTTCTCAAATCACTTAGTTGATTGGTTATGGTTTCCCTGGACAACCATTCTTTCTGTCAGGCTCCATTCAGCAATCCGTTTGTGATCTCCCTGACTTCTTTCAGCTGTCTGTTTATGGATCCCATGAATGCCTCTATTGATACTTAACTATTCTCATCCTGCTCTCGTAATTCCTGTATTACTCTTTGATTACTTTAGTGAAGTTCACACAATTCTAGTAATTCTCTATGGCTGTGCTCAGCCTGTTCACACATTTCCTGTATTTCTCTTTGACTCTTCTCAACCTGCTTATGCAATTCCTGCATTAATCTTTAAGTAGCTTCTTAATGCTTACAAGATTCCTGTATTAATTTTGGTTTGCCTCCTCACCCTCCCTATCACGTTCACACTGAGTCCTTTGCAAGTTTTCAATCATATCATTCACCATTTTTACCAGTAGCATTTGTACAGGTTTTTATGGAATTTCTCTGGATTATTCATTAACAAGTCTGTCACCTGATTAACATGAGTGGGAGTGAGATACCTGGACTTGCCATTTTTATTGTGCTTTTCAACTTGTTCTGCCCATTTGGTATGAAAGTAACACCAATTTTGTGCTACAACACTATTTCAAGGCAAGCATCAACCAGAGTCCTGTAGTTGTGTAATCAAAATGGCTGCAGATACAATCTAATTCAACAGATACAATCTATTCAACATCAAACAACTATGTATTAATGGGCTACAAACAGCAAAAAAGGATTTGACAAACCAGAAATTATTAGCTTTAGGGAGAAATGTGGGGACAAATAGGACTAGAGGGATGTGGAAGGGTAAAAGGAGAGTAAATGTAACCAATTCCTAATCTCAGAGAAGGAAAAGGATTGGACAGAATGACAGAGAAATAAAAAAAAGAAAATTGGAAAAACAAAAATTAAATTTAAGAAGTGAAACACTTAAAAATTATGTACGTTTAAAGAAATGATATTTAGAGAAGAAAAGGATAGGATGAGTAGAGGGGAGGGATAGAAAGAAAACATGAAAGCAAAAAAATAAAAAAATTAAAATTAGTAACTTGATAATTATGTAGGTATAAAGAGATGATACTGCTCTTAAAGAAGTTAAGCCTAAGAGGTTGTGAATTGAGTAATAAATTTCTGGATTAAGTATGTACACATTGGGGTATAAGGTCTAATAATTGACGACAGGTAGAAATCTGGGGATGAGCAGAACAGCAATTAAGTCATGCAAAAAAAAGACAGAAAAAATGAAAATAAAAAAGGACCTAAAGGTCAACAGAGATTAAACACACACACACACACACACACACACATACACACACACACACACACACACACACACACACACACACACGCCAAAAATAAAAATTATGAGAAAA
This sequence comes from Dipodomys merriami, assembly GCF_024711535.1. Taxonomy (NCBI): domain Eukaryota; kingdom Metazoa; phylum Chordata; class Mammalia; order Rodentia; family Heteromyidae; genus Dipodomys; species Dipodomys merriami. Next base: position 50,689 of record NW_027202773.1, on the reverse strand, counting down.
AATATTAACAGAAAACACTTTTAAAAAATAAAAATTCAAGAAAAGTTTCAAAAGAGAGTTCCTAAATTTTTTGGGTTCTTTTTGGGGGGGGGTGAATGGGAAGACCCTGTATTTCCCTGTGTCCATAAGAAGTCTCTTGGTGGAGTCTCGGCTCTGCTTTTGGTGTTTGGTTGTCCTATGGCTTGATTGGTTTCTTAAGTCTGTTTGGGCCAGCTAACTGCTCTGTGTTAGGCATGATTTTTGATCTTCCTCCCAGGCTAGTTCAGTGGGAGGGTGCTTGGAGTATCAGAAAAGAGGGAGATGGCTGTTTCCTCTAGTTTGGAGATGCTGTGATGAGGCTAGGTTCTGTGTAGGGTTGAGGTCTTTCAGCAAACAGTAGCTTTTCCCTGAGGGGCTAACTCTTGAGACACTCACAGAGCCCAGTTTGGATCTTTTCTCGGGGTTTATGTTTACTGAATTTCACTTGTTTGTCTAGGCTTTTGTAGAGAGGGGCAATCTCTGGCTGTGTTTACTTGGTGAAGAAAGTCACTTCTCTGTGGGAGGAGTATTTCTGCCAGGGCGGAATGAAGCCACTCCTGGGTGGAACGGACATCGTATTGTGTGATCGTGGTATTTCCCCTGCCAGGTAAGTATGTGAAGGGATGGGAAGGGGAAACAAAGGAGGAGGCTATAATGTTTGATAAAAAATGTACACATTATCTTGCCCATGTAATTGTAACCTCTCTGTACAGTATTTTCACAATTAAAAAAAAAACCTATTGTGACTTATTGTAACATCGTAAGCCTATTGTGACCTCATCACCATTATGGCATCACCTACTAAGTATAAGATCAAAATATTATCACTCAATATTGTGACATCATATTTCCATTGTGATATCGTTGTTCCATTGGGTTTTTCAAACCTATTTTGACCTCATAACATTTTACAAAAATCGTGGCCTTTGAAACTATTAACTTGTGAACTTGTACACTTATGATGCATAAAACACAAGGCAATCCAATGATGCACATTGAAGATAATTTTATTTACACTAGAAATGGGCCTGCATTTACCTGTCCTGTGCTGTACAGTCAGTGACAGCCCAGCCCCAAACACCAAACCTCAGACCTCCAATAGGCATAGTTAATTGGTTTGCAAAACACCAAACCCCCAAATTACCATCTCCACGCTCCAAACTTCAACAGATAAGGCTTTTTCCTTTTCCCTTATTCCTTCCATCTTTATAGACCTTTCCTTCATTTCCCTTTTTTCCCTTCCATCACTTCCTTCTTCTCTTTAGGCCTCTCCACTACACTTCTCTGGCCTGGTACCCAATTGTCTTTCTTCCCCTCCTGCTCTCCCCCAAATTTGTCTTCTCCCAGGTCTTTCCCCTCCTGCGTCTCACCACTTCCTACCTTGCAGGACTTCCCTTGATTTTCTCCAATTCCATTGCTCTGACCATGCAGCCTATATATAGGTTGAACCCCTCCATCACTCCAGTGGGTCTCCTACCTAACAGTGTTCAACCATCACTTCACAAATTGCCTGTTCCCCAATCACTTCTTCACAGCTCATCATGTGAGGATGACATTCTACCTCCTCCAGCAGCATGGCCTGCTCACTTGGGTGGCATGCCCCATGCACTCCAATGGGCCAGGTCATGGGGAAACATTGATTAGTGGGCCTTGCTCATTATTGGGACCATGCTGCTTTATACATCCCCCACTGTTTTTCATGTCCAATGAAATCCTTAATTCCTTCTTACCAAATCCTAAAAATTCCCTTCTCTCCACCCAATGAACAGGCCTAAAAGGTGAATTTAATAGAAAACAAGTAAGTTATAGAAACACACTAGTCAGCAATAATTAACACTTAGTAAGTCTTATCCTTAACATTCCATCTTGCAGCCTTCTCTGTATATTGGTCCACTGCTTATTCCACTTGAGACTGATGGATCCAATGCTGTTTTCGTGCTAATTTAATAGGCGACAGTGATGTTATCACCACCAAGTAAGGTCCTTGCCACTTCGGTTCTAATTCAGGAGCATGATGCATTTTTACCCACACCAGCTGTCCAGGAAAGAAAGAGGGGGCTGAGTTTCTTATTTTCTTATTTCAACTCCATTTCTTAGTTTATTTCATTTACCTGGGGTCTAGTTTTTTAATTTCTATCTGAAGTGAGACTTGCTATAGAATAAACTAAACTATTCTCCCCAAAGAATTTTCCTTCAACTGGATTTAATTTCTTATTTTATATTTGAAATTTTATTTTCATCCTAATGTTTATTTTTAAAACACTTATTATGATTATTATCTTTAAATAGTTGTACAAAGAAGTTCCCATTCTACAAAACAGTACACAAATACAAGGTATCTGACAACATTGTCACCCATCCCTCTAACCCTTCCCTTCACACACATTTTTGTAAAAATTGAGATATGTGATTACATATATTTCACATATTTCACAGTATTGTGGAATTGTGATACTTAGTTAAAGTCACAAAAACTTCTTACCCTTGACAAGGCAAATTATTGTTATCATGGTCAAAGTTTGTTAATTCCATGAGCTTTTACAATCCAAATTATTTTTCCCACCCAAGGTGATATTTACATTTTTTTTGCTTTTCCTTAATGTAGGCTATTCCCTCTTGCCCACTTTCCCTCTCATTCATCTCTTCCCATCACTGTATTTGGGTTACTCAGTTATTTTTCTTCTATGTCCAGCTGATGGGCCCCTTTGTTTTATGTTGTTCCATTTCCCACTTATTGTGTTCCTCCTCCTGGCTTCCCTCCGTTGCATGCGTATTTCACCGTATACATAGTCAAGAACATGGAGTCATTAATGGTGATACAACAAAATGAGTGGCTGTCCTTTTATTCTCTAGTCCTGTTTACTTTGTCATAACTTCTTGCATTTTGGCTTTAGCATCCACGTATCAGATAGACCCTATGCCGTTTGTCTCATTGTTCTTCGCTTACCTCACTCAAATAATTTGGTCTATCTCCATCCATTTCCCTGCAAATACCATCATTTTTTCCTTTCTAATGGCTACATGTATTCCATTGTGTATAGGTTCCACCTTTTTTGGATCCATTTATCAGTTGTGTCTTATTTGGGTTGTTTCCAAATCTTGGCTATTGTGAATAGTGCTGTAATAATCATAGAGGTGTTTATGTCTATATATACTGGTTCCTGTTGTTCAGAGTAGATGCCTAGAAGAGGTATGGGTTCATAGGACAGGTCGATATTTAGCTTTCAAAAGTACCTCCAGACTGCTTTCCAAATTGATAGTATTAGTATACATTCCCACTAGCAATGCAGTAATGTTTCTTCCTTTGTATCCCTTCCAGCATTTGTTATTGGCTGAATTTAGGATGTGGGCCATTTTGACTGGGTAAGGTGGTATCTCAGAGTTGTTTTTATTTGCATTTTCCTTACAGCCAGGGATGATGAACATTGCCTCATGTGTTTCTTTGCCGTTTTTATCTCTTCTTCTGAGAAGTCTCTCTTTAGCTTCCTTGACCATTTCAAGATTGGTTTGTTAGGTTTGTGAAGGGTTAGTTTCTTGACTTCACCTTATATAATATAATGGATATTATAATATAATGGATATTAGACACTTGTCTATTATATTACAGGTAAATATTTTTTCCCATTTCTTCCCATTTCCTGGTAATCTCTATGATTCCTTTTGGTAGGCTTTTATAGTTTTCATGAAACAGACCCTCTATAACTTTGGTTAGGTTAATTCCTAGAAACTTTTTTTTTTGAGGGTAATGTGAATGTGGTTCATAACTTGATTTCCCTTTCTATTTGTACATGGTTACTATACAGAAAGGTGACTGATTTTTGTGGGTTAATGTTGTATCCTGATACTGTGCCAAATTGGTTTATAAGCTCTAAGAGTTTGGGGATGGAGCTTTAGGGATTGGTAATTTATAAAATAATGCCATCTGAATAAAGAGATAGTTTATCTTCTTCCTGTCCTATGTGGATCCTTTTAATGTCTTTTTCTTGCATTATTGCTCTGGCTAAGAATTCCAGAACTATATTTAAGAAGCGTGGATAGAATGGGCATCCTTGTCTTGTTCCTGTTTTTAGGGGAATTGGTTGTAGTTTTTCCCCATTAAGTATAATAATGGCCTTTGATGTGTCATGTAAGACTTTTATTATCTTATGTAATGTTACTTCTATTCTTATTTTTTTCCATAGATTTTAATATAATTGAGTGCTGAATTTTATCAAAAGCCTTTTCTGCATCAATGGAGATAATCATATGGTTCTTGACCTTGGATCTGTTGAGGTGATGGATTAGATTTATTGACTTACATATGTTAAACCATCCCTGCATCTCTAGGATAAAGCCCACTTGGTCATAAGGTATGATTTTTTAAAATGTTTCTGGATTCTGTTGGCTGCAATTTTATGGAGGAGCTTTGTATCTGTCTTAATAAAACAGATTGGTGTGTAGTTTTTTTGTTGGGTCTTGCCTGGTTTGTGGATGAAAGTGATATTGGCTTCATAGAATGAGTTTGGGATTACTCCCTTGTTTCTATTTCTCTGAAGAGCTTGAGAAATGTGGGTATTAGTTCCCATTAAAGGCCATACAGAATTCTGTAGAGAATCCATCAGGTCCTGGGCTTTTCTTGTTGGAAAATTTCTGTTTACTTCTACTATCCCATTGTAGGTAATTGACATGTTTAATTGATTTCTTTCTTCTTGGTTATGTTTGGGCAATTTGTATTTCTTTTTCTCAGGCAGAAAAAGAGTTTAATTACTGAACTTCTGCCCACACCATGTATGGTGAAGAAGCACAGCTTAAAAGGAAGGGGGAGACCCACCTCTGGGCCAGGACTTATCTAGGCTAGGGAAAGGAAGTAGTGTGACCTGGTGGGGGAAAGGTGTGGCCACACTGGATCTCAATGTGACCTCAGGGTCTGAGACCCTCCTAAGGTCAGATGGGAGGTTTGTGACCAGAGATGGCTCAGGATGTGACCTAGCAGGAGGGGAAGGTGGCTGATTCCAGATCTGCTAGTTACCTATGTAACAGATATTGGGCAGAAACTTAGCCAAGAAGGAGGGAGGTGTTCCTGTTCAGACCTTACATTCCAGCCTTTTGATAATTATGAAAAAGGGTGAAGATTCTCTCTGGCTATTTCCTGTTTGCAAGGGGTATGAACAGTAGGAATAAAAGGCTAAAATGAGATCCCATGTGAGAAAAGGCAGCAGGCAACAGCTGTCACTTGGACAATGAGTACTTAGATGAAGTCTGGAGGAGGCAAGTCTCTTGGATGAAGTATGAAGTCTCATGAGGCATTGAGGGACTGAAAAAAAATACTTGAGAGCAAATAAATGGCAAGAGGAAAGACTTGGGGCTGAAAATGTTGCTGGAAATATCCCTATCTACTTCTGACATCTGGTGACTGGGTCGAGAAGAAGTCAAGTGACAAAGGCAAGAACATAAATTCCTGTCCAGTTGAAAGTTAGACTGGTATGGACATTAGATGGGCAGTCTTACTTCTATTGGCCTCCCGGCTCTGGTTAACTTTGAAAGGGCAGGCACAAAGTGGCTGATTTGTGTCATTTCCTCTTACTCTTTTTCATGTTCCTTTGTTCTGCAGACAGGCTGATTCTAAGTGTCATTGGTGGGATGGTTTGTACCAGTTGGTATTCAAGGAGGTTTGAACTCAATTCCTGGGCACAATCCCTGAACACTTGCAGTGTTCGCTGGTTAGAGTTAAGAGGCTTGAGCCAAGCTTCCACCCTGGCTCTTTGCAGGTTAGTTGGGAGATGGAGTGTTAGGGATTTTTCAGCCCGGGCTGGATTTGAATTGCAACTTTTGTCACAAAAACCCTTTGTTATTTCCAATTAAAGCAACAAGGAGATCAAATAGAATAAGTAGACCTTACTTGGTCTTTATCAAGAATTGACCAAATATTCGGCAATGACAAAACTTGTTAGATGGGAGAATATTAGCTCAGATATGCCCAATATTTTAGCATCATGTATTCAGTACTAAACTAAACAACACAATACAAAAGAGGCAAAAGTCAAATCCTAAAATTTTAAACAACAATGTTTAGACATCTTTGCTAACAAAGCACATCAGATGGTGGGCCTCTGTTACCAGACTCTGTGAAAAGAGCAACTTGTTAGCAAGGCACATTTGCATAGATGGATGGAGGAGAAGTAAGTTTTTTGGAAGTGTAAGGATTGGAGGGGGCCAAATCCTTAACCCACCATTTGGCCAAGATGGCAAACTCAAGATGGCAAATTTCTAAAAAAATGCAAAGAAAGCCTGAACAAAAAATCAAGCCTAATTTGGCTAGCCTTTTAGAGGGAACCTAGAATGGTTCCCCTGGACCCAGCCCATGTTGCACACTTCATGGCACAATACAAATAGTAGTAGAAAAGAAAGGGAGAGATATAGAAAGTTGGACATGATTAGCAGAGAGCAAAGAAATCCTGAAAGTGAACAGACTTCTGACTATTTACCATTGCAGAGGTAAAAATTGTCTAAATCTGAGAAAAGCATACAAAAATTAGGTGCTCTGTCTATCCAGGGAGGACAGCAGGCATTTCAGAGGGGTTTCATGGCTCGGGCATGACTTGTAACACCCCATTAATTTTGGAGTAGAGTCAGTCTGTTGAGTGAAGGAGAGCTGACCAGGCAGAAGCGTTGTCCCTACTTCCCTTAGAACACTCTAGAGAGAAATCGCCAAGAACCCATAACCAAGTATCCTCGGGTTCGGAGGTGACCAGCCTTTTCGCTAAAGACCATAGGAACTCTCTGGCATGGCGCCACATCTGAACAGAGATTGAGCAACAGAGAGCTGTAGAGAGTAGTTTCACTTGCCAGAGAAAAGAAGTGGTGTGGATGTGGATATGAAGGCCAGCAATGGTATTGGTGAAAAATCACGTGTGATGTCTCAAGGCAGTTTAGTTCACAGAAAAGGGGTGTTTAGGAAATTCTAACATTTCCAACTCAAAAACCCCATCTGAGTCACAGCATCATATGTAAGGAATATTAAATAGGTAGGTTTCATTCGATATCCTATGAAGAGAATACTACACATTATTAAGGCAGGAAAAGAAGTTTATTTATCTAACTGCTGCCCCCACCATACATGGTGGAGAAGCAGGACCAAAAAGGAAAGGAGGGATAGCAATTTGTATTTCTGTAGACATTCATCCATCTCTGCTAGGTTTTTCTTCCTTTGTGAGTAGAGTCACTTATGATTATTATACAGTCCTTATGATTGTTTGGATGTCTTGGATGTTTGTTGTAATTTTTTCTGTGGTATCTCTGGTAATATTGATGTGGGTCTCCTCTCTTATTTTGTTAGTTACTCTTGCCAGTGGTCTGTCAGTTTTATTGATTTTTTCTTAAAAACAGTTTTTTGTTTAATTAATTTTATTTATAATTTTCTCAGTCTCTATCTCATTAATTTCAGCTCTTATTTTGGTCATCTCTGTCTAGCAAATTTAGGTTCAATTTTTTCCTATTTCTGTAGCAGTTTTACTTGTATCATAAGATTGTTTACTTGGTCTCTGTTTTCTTGATATGTGCACTGAGAGCAATACATTTGCCCCTCAGGACTGCTTTCGCTGGGTCCCATAGGATTCTTTGTGATGTTTCTTCATTTTCACTGAATTATAGGAACTTTTTAATTTCTTCTTTAACTTCTTCTGTGACCCATGTGTTCTTCAACTTAGTGCAGTTTAATTTTCATGTGTTTAAGATTTTTCTATTTTATGTCTTGTTATTGAGAACTAGTTTGATTCCACTGTGGTCAGATAGAATACAGGGTATTATGTTGATCCTCTTATATTTGCTTAAATTCCTTGTATGAACTAAGAAATGATCTATTGTAAAAAAAGTGGAGGGTTTGGCAAGAGTTAGAACCTGCTGGTGTGAATGCCTGTAATTGTAGCTACTCAGGAGGCTCAGATCTGTGTATTCAGGTTCAAAGACAGACCAGGCAGGAAATTTTATGAGGCTTTTCTGGGGTTGATCAGCACCACACACTGCATCATGTCTGGGGTTGTTCACCACATTTGCCACCATGGGCTCAGCTGGGATGCTTATGCAAGCCGGTATGGAGAGGCCCTCCACACCACCAGGAGTCAGTGTTAACCAGTACTGCTGCCTCAGGCTGGCCTAGGGTGCTTATGCGGGCCAGTATGGAGTGGCACAAACAGCCATTGTTCTGGAGTTGTTCACTGCCAATGTCCCCACCACAGTTATCACTGCCTCCCCAGGCTGGTCTGGGCTGTTTCTGTGGGCTAGTACCAAGAGGCATTGTGCCCAGAGTCTGGGTGGTTTGCCACTACTGCCAGCTGCTGCTGCTGATCAAGGTTAGGCTAGGCTGTTTACACCAGCAGGACAGAGGTGCCATACTGTGGGTCTAGGGTCATTTGTCACTGCTGACAGCTGCTGCTGCTCCTGACTGGGTTGGGCTGCTTGCACCAGCCAGGCAGAGGTGCCATGCCAGGAGGTTGAGGGGAATCTTCATGGCGGCTCTGTCTTCTGAGATTTCGTTTTGTATTTTCTGGGTAGGCACTGGACCTTGGGAGTCTTCTGTGAGCCTTGGGATGCTTGTGGGTGTGTGATCCTCAGAGGGTCCAGAGCCAGCCCACTTAAGCAACCTGGCACAAAGCTCCACCACTTAAGCTGCTCAGCAGGGAGCCCCATCACCAACAAGTGGTGTGGGAAGGGTCTTCTTACTTTACTGTCTGTGTAGGTTTTTCCCTTTTATTTTTTCACTTTCTGTATCTCTCTGAGTAATTGCCTTTTTTTTGGTGGGTCACTTGCAGAAACGGAGCATTGAAATCCAAACTCTGTATTTCGTTGGGGAGAGCTGTGGTGTTTTTCTGCTGTTCCATCGCCATCTTGGCCCCTCCCCTTCAGGTGGAGTTTTTCTTAGGTGGCTGGTGGGCTTTGGTTACCAAAGGATAGGTCCATAAAAGAATATGTTTTAAAGCCTACAGATTGTAGCTAGACATTTCTGTTAATATAGCCTTCCCAAATTTAGGAAATGAAGGGGGTAGTCTACCCTAAAGTATTTCAAAGGGATTAAATCCTTTGACATAAGGGCTACATCTTGCTCAAAGGAGAGCAAAGTGGAGGAGGCTCACCTAGCCATGGACAGTCTCTGTATTTAATTTAGTTAGTTTGCTTTGAGGGCATATCCATTCTTTCTAATGCCTTGAACTCTGAGTTCTATAAATGGATTGTAACTTCTAATTTATTCCTAGAGTGTTAGTTAATAATTGAGAACTTGGGCCATGAATGCAGGGCCATCTTTGGACCCCACAGCTAAGGGTAAGCGAAATCAAGGAATTATTACATGCCTCAGCTCAACCTGAAAAAGTGTCTATTATTGCTAATAGATACCAATACCCATACTTTCCAGGCTTTACCTCTATGAAGCCCACTTTCCCAAATTCACCATCTGAGTTTCCTCACATATGAATTCTTTCCATAGGTTCCAGCTTTTGAGCATTTACCTGTTGGAAATTACCTACACACCTTACAAAGTATTGTCAGGCTAAAGCCACACTGGTTTCAGAACAGTTTTACGCAGTGGTCTCGGGAAATTTACCAGGGTGCAAATATCTACATGTAAACTGACAGAAAACTTGAGCCTGTATGCTTTTTTCAAAAGTTCAGTGTCAACATTTGCACACTTATTACAACTATTTTTGCTTCTTCCTTTAACTTTAACGACGAGTAGCTCTAGAGATCCTACTGGTTTTAGAGTGATCTCCCAAGCTACCTGATCAGCTCAGATGTTTTCCTGTATCTTAGGGTCTCTAGTTTCTTTAACTCCTGTCCAGTACTCTGAACCTTGGAGACTTCTTCCATTTTATTCTCCTCCTTTTCTCTTAAACTTGCTTTCAAAATCCCACTCTCCTTCTCAATGTGCTCCTTGAACTGTAACTGTTTTGGCAGGGTCACAGGAGAGTTCTTTTGACCGGACAAATGCTGCTCCTTCTCACAACACCTTTGCTTGATTTTCGGCTCCTCCCTGAAGTTCACAAAAGTGCTATTGTGAGGTATTATATCTCACCTCAACCTGTTCCCTTGAGACACGATGCTTCTGCATTACATTTATGGTGAAGATCTTAGCAGTCTTTTGGGTCTTTTACTCTAGTAGTTTCTCTTTCTAGTTTTCCACTTCAGTGTATTTTTGTGACAGATCTTTCAACTGTTTGTTTAGCCTTTCTGTTTTTCTTCCTAATGCTCTTTCCCTTTCCCTAGCATTCTCTATCAAAGCATGTGGCTCTTTAACTCTTTCTGAAGAGTAACCATCTCTTTCTTGAGCCTGATATTTTCCTGTTCAGTTTACTTGGCCTCATCTATGACAGCACTTCCCTGTCTTCTCTGCTAATTACTCTTTCCTTTTCACTCTGTTTCTTTGAATTTCTGGTGACAATTTTCAAAGCTTATAATCGACATGTACTTCAGCCTAATACATTCTTATATCAGATCCAGCTCATTTTTCAAGTCCACGATTTCATAATGCAGCATCAGGATATCTTCTTGGCCTCACTTGTGGTTAGCAAGGATGGCAGTATTGGTGTCTTGTGCTTCTGTCGGCCTGTGGTCCCCTAATTTGCCTCATACTCCAGGCTAATGTATTTGATTCTGAGTGTTTTCTAGTTTCCTTTTGAGGATTTTCTTCTCATTTTTCACTCTCACAAGTTTATATGTTCAAATCTTTTCTTAACATCAAATAATTCTCTCTGTTGTCTCCAATGTGCTCTTCTATATGCTTTTAACATCTTGGTTGATTTTAACTGGCACATAATGGAGATTCAGTTTTTTATAAGCCTGTGTTTTGAGATACAAGTGTGTAAATTTTTCTTTGCCACATTTCTTCTTAAGTTCAGAGGGCTGCTTTTCAAATTTAACACAGTTGGAGTTAAGAGCCCCAAGCTCCTTTGCATATTGCTCCAGAGATATGAACACATTTTCCATGTATTTAATGTGAATACATACCTGTCATTTTCCTTTTTTAATTTTTTTTAATTTTTTTAATTTAATTTAATTTTATTTGTGAACATACTCTACAGAGGGTTTCCAATTACATGGGCAGGATAATGCGTACATTTCTTACCAAGCATTGCTGTGTCCTCCTTGGACATTCCTTTTCCCAATGTCCACTTTGCTTTCAATAAGCAGTCTGATCTAGTCCTAGAGGTTCCCTACTGCCATTTCCAAATGAATTGTACTGTCTTTGCCAAGGGTTTCTTGATCCCTATTCTGGTGCTCTTAACAAAACTCAATCCCCTTTCTTAGAGTCTTTTATCCAGGGTATCTCTGTTATCAAACACCTACTGGGTAACCACTTCCAACTTACAATACATCATTCCCTCAAATCCTTCTAACTTTTGAAGCTTTTTTCTAATATCTGGGGCTGACTGGGTAACAAAGGCCATATTTAGGGCTCTTTGACTCTCCAGGGCTTCAAGATCTATAGGCCTATATGTCCTATAGACTTCTGGGAGAAGTTCCAGAAAAACATTAGGGTACTCACTGGGGTACTTTACCATCTCACTCACCTTAGATTGATGACTTGGCTATCTAGCCAATAAGGTACCCCTGCTAATCAAAACTAGCAATAATAGGTAAGCACTTCCATACCTCGATCACAGTTAGTCTCAGCTTGGGTAAGTCTGTGGAAAGACTTGCTCCAAATGGTCTGGTTAATAGTGGAGCTACTCTCTGGTCTAAGGACTACTTTCAAGTCAATGAGCAGGATTCACTCCCCTTTCTACCAGGTGAAAAGCACCTGTAAAATTTGATGACACTCATTCCGGATGTGCTTGTGTGTGAAAATTCCTGTCTCTAATGAAGTAATGAGCCCCTTTTTTTCTGAAAAGGATAGAGTTTGCTTTTTCCAGTTATACAGGTCACTAGTTGTAAAGGGAATATATATTAAAAAGGGGTCCTGCCCCCCATCTCCTTCATGTTCCTGCCTCAAGTGTAATAATGGTAACATACGACCTACCACCTCAGGCTGGTAAAAGTAACCACTTTTGGTATGGGAGGACTTAACATTACAGGTGCGAATGGCAAAGAATAGGAGAGAGAGTACATCAATGCATCTTCCTCTGAGGGACTCTATAACCCTTGGGGAGAATATTTTTTGGCTATAGGAACTTTAGGCCTTGTTCTCCCATCCTGAGAAAAGGAGTAAGCATAAGTGCATACAACACACAGATAGAACTATCAGTATACACAAACAGACCAATAGCCACAGACGCTTAACTTACATGTCCCATATCTCTCAATGTTGACCTCTGCAGGAGGTCCCAGATGACAGAGACAATGTCCCAGATTGCCTCTTGAGGAGGCCGCAGGTGACCCCTGGAAAATGTCACATATGTTCTCCTTAGGAGGCCCTAGATAATCTCTCATGGAGGTTCCAAATGGCTCCCCAAGGAAGTGTCAGATGATCCCCAAAGGAGGTCCCAGATGTCCTCTCAATGAGGCTGAGATTACCTCTCGAATAGCTCCCAGATGGCCACTCAAAGAGGCGATAGATGAACCCCAGAGGAGGGTCCAGATAACCCTCTTGAGAAAGTCACAGATGACTTCCAGAGAAGGTCCTATATGGCTTCTCAAGGAAGTGCCAGATGATGTCTGAAGACAGTCATGCATTTCTCATCAAGGTAACCCAAGCTGACCTCCCAAAGAAGTTCCAGATGACCTCAGGAGGTGGTCCTAGATGGCCTCTTAAGGAAGCCTCAAAGACTACTTTTGAAGAGGTCTCAGGTTGTCTCCTGAGGAAGCCCCAGATGAGCTCTGGAGAAAGTCCAAGATGGCCCCTGAAGAAGGCCCCAGATGACCTCCAGAGTAGATTTCAGATGGCTTCTCAAGGAAGTCACAGATGTACTCTTGATGAGGTTCCAGATGGCTTCCCAAGGAAGCCCTGCATGACCTCCCAGAAGCCACAAATGACCTCCAGAGGGAATCCCCAAAACAGGCTGGCAAGCTTTCCCAGACATACACTTAGAGGGACCTAAATGACTTTTGTCACTGTTGGTCCTCCGGAGACAAACACTCGAGGTAGACTCAACCCTGAGGGTTGACACTTTCACCTATGGGGATTTTTCCCTGGGGCCAAGGCTTGATGCTATCCAAATTGATTATCTTCATGGGTTTTCTGAAAATTCGGAGCTCTGTAGTTCAAGAGAATCCATCGAGACACATCTAATATAATAAATTTTCTCCAAACCACCAACCCCCAAACTTATGATATCCAACGCTCCAAACATCAAAGGGCAAGTCTTTTTACCCCTTCCCTTTGCCTCTCCTTGGCTACAGAACTATACATCCTTCTATGTCTTTCCGTTTTTCCCTTCTACCAGTTTATTCTTCTCTTCAGGCCTCTCCACTCTCCACAGGTCTGAACTGCTTTGCCTAGGTCGTCAGTTGCCATCCTTCACCTCCTTCCCCCTCTCAACTTCCTCTCCTCCAAGGTCTTTCCCCTTCTGCTATCACACCAATTCCTTCCTTCCAGGACTTTTCCCTTTTTCTCTTTCCTTTTATTGCTCTGAACAAGTAACCTTTATATAGTCTGTACCCCTTCTCTACACCAACTGCCTAACAATTTTCAACTGTCACATCCCAAACTGCCCACAGCCCAATCAATTCTTAACAGCTCAACACTTAGTGATTAATGCATCTCCCCTCCCACAGAATGCCCCACCTTCTTTGGTGGCATACTTTGTCCTCTCCAACTGGCCAGAAGATGGTGCCTGGCTGATTATCAGACCCTATAGATTATTGGGGCCCTGCTGATTATTACAGTATCCTCCTTGTGAACTAGTAGCAATTGAAATTGGAAATTTGATTTTAACATTACAAACTCGTTGTGACATCACAAACCCATTTTGACATCATCATCAGCAAAACATCACAAACCCATTGTGACAATATTGTCATTGTGACATCATGATTCCATTGTGACATCTCAAATCTATTATGACCTCTTAGCTCCTTTGATAAATCCATGCCCTTTTCAACAGCACAGTCCCTTTGTGTACCCATATCCTTGTTGTTAACTGACAATTGAGATCAGACATGCCATTATAACATCAAAAGTTGTTTGTGACATCAACAGTGTGACATCACATTTTCATTATGAGAGCATCAACTCATTGTGATATCACCAAACTCAATGACATAATCTCATTATGACAACAATTCTCATTTTGACATCATAGACATTGTGAATGCCTATTCTGTGATTTCATTGTATTTCAAATGTGGCATGAGAGATGATATCAGAAACACATTTTTGTGCCTACATAACCATATTGTCATCATAATCACTTTGTGATATCACAGTTCCATTGTGATACTACTAACACAATGTAATATCACAAACATCTCCTGTCCTCATAACTTTTGTGACATGCTAACATTGTGATATCTTAGACCTTTTGCCCTCATAATTTTCCAACCTCATATTTCAGGTATGACATGAGATTCCAGAAATCCACTGACATCATGACCATTGTGACATCACACTGACAGATTTTATGATCATCGTGTCACATTGGGACTTCACAAAAGTTTTGATGTCACAATTAGTTGATGATGCAATAGAGGTAAGGGGTCACAGTAGGTCTATGATGTCACAATTCGTTGGTGATATCCAAATGGCATAAAGGATCGCATTTGTCATGAAATCACAGAGAATATGAGTTCACAAATGGACTGTGGTCACTACAAAGGCATGTGTTGTCGCAAATGTGTTGAAGTCCTAAGAGGATTATGTCACAGTGTGACACAATGGTCATGATGTCTGTCAGTATGATGTCACAATGGTCATGATGTCACAGTGGATTTCTGATATCACATATCCTAACTGAAAAATTATAAGGTTGAAAACAGTTTATGAGCTTATAAAGGGCCTAAGACATCACAATTGGAGCACATCACAAGACTTATGAGGACAGTGCTGTCACACAGGCATCAAAGATGGCCCTGAGAGGAAGTTGAGTGGGCCAAGCCTGATTTGTTTAAGTTCAGTGGGTAAACAGCTTGTGGAAGCTTAGGTGCATGGTAAGGTGTGACCTTTACAGTGATTGGTTGGTTCCATTTCCTCCCCTCCCACGCAGTCTTTTGCTTCAAAAAGGGCTTGCTCTGTGTTAATAAATGAGTCACTGCTTGACTTGAATCCCACTGCTTCTGATTGTCTCTTAGGATAGAGGAGGCTGGGGAATGGACCTTTCCTTGGACCCTGTCCATCTTTTGTGGGTCAAAGGAAGACCTGACATCTGGCTCCCCACATTGGGATCGAAAGGAAAAGATACCAGCTGAGGCTAAGCACTATCTCAGGGTAAGTGAAACCCTTAGTATGGGTAATGCTATTTCACAGAGGAAGGAAAGGGCTACATTAGGCCTAGATGGAGTAAAGGAGGACTTGGGAAGTGAGAAGGAAATGGAATGGGTCAAATTCCACAGAGAATGCACCAAAACATGCACAGTGGAAATCAAAAAGAGGGTGAAAGTTACCCCCTATGATTTGGGTGCCAGTGACGGTCTTAGATCCCCACACTATTCCCCTGATTGGGGGGGGGGGTATGGCGCCTTATGGGACCTGCAAGAGGGATCGGCAAGACCAGGACCCTTACCAACCTTCCATAGAGGGGCCGAGGGCTGGGGAAGTAACTTGGAGTCTTGACATTTAAGGGAAGTGCCACATAGGAGTCCAGACCTTAGGCCACAGGATTCACTTCCCCAAGCTTATCCGGTCAATCTGGCACCAGGAGGTAATATGCCCTTGGAATGGTATCCATGGGAAGCTAAAGATCTGAAAGAGCTCCTCAAAGTGGTGGTGGAGGACGGCCCAAACTCTCCTTGGGCCCAGACTCTATTACATGACATTGCTTATCACCTACTTGTGTGTCTGGTGGGATGTGGCCAAAGCCCTCCTCACCAGTTATCAGTTTATTAAATGGTGTGCCTTCTTTAAGGAGCAATGCAGACTGTGGGCGGAGAATAATCAGCAGGCTCAACCCATGATACCTATTACTTATGCCATGTTAACAGGGTCAGGGTAAAGGTACTCCACTGGCGTCCAACAGGTCACAAGACCTGGCCCATACAATGACCAGGTGAGACAGGCAGGAATTGCTGTATGGTACAAACTGGATGATGGGCCCACTGAATCTCCCATAGCAGGAGTGAGACAAAAACTTGGTGAGCCTCTAGATGAGTTTGTAGACTGAGTTCAACAAAGTATTAACCACAAGCTGTTGGCAGGGAACCTCCAAGATCAGTTTGTAAAGTTGCTGGTTTGGGAAGGGGTGAATGCAGACCACTGCATGGCCTGCATAGGATTTAGAGAGAGTTCCATGAGCAGATGTGTGGTGGCCTCACAGGATGTGGGAATGCAACAGCACCAATCACAATCATAATCTTTAGCTTTACAGGTTCAGACATCTGAATGACTGAGGCTATTACCCAGGTGCTGGCAGCCCAAGATGGAAGAACCTGAAAACCATTGGGGAGAGGGACTTGTTTTAAATGCGGGCAGGAGGGGCACTTTAAGAGGGACTATTCACAACCCCCCCCTGCCAAACCGCCCCGGGCGGTCCTAACCTCCCCCTACACCCTGCCCCTGGAGCAGGAAGGGGTACCATTGGAAATAGGATTGTCCATCCAAATTTGATGTAAACAGAAAGACGTTAAACTAGGGGAATTGTGTCTTCCAGCCCTGTTAACTCAAGGAGGAACCCACTCTGTCTGAGTCCCAGGCAACCTCATGGCAGGGTGATCCAGGCCCATAGGATTGTACCCCTGGAGGAAGGACTCCACCTTAAAATGACTATTTTCATAGGTGGGAAGCAGTTTCACTGCCTAATTGACACGGGGGCAGATCAAACCATACTCAGAGAGGAGGAAGTGCCCTTGGACTGGAAGCTTGCACCGGGGCCCCCAATATTGGGGGTAGAGGGCAACTCCCAGTCCAAAGAGACGGTTGCCCGTATGAAATGGACTAGACTAGATGGAGAACGGGGAAAGATATGCTCTTAGTGGCAAAAACCTCACTGCCAATTTACTAGGGCAAGACATGCTAAGATAAATGGATGCCATCGTCACTACCGACCATCGAGCATCCTATGATGATATCCTGGATGGAGAAGAAGCACAAAGGCTTAAACAGGATCTAGAGAGAGTTAAGGAAAAGGATTTTCAACTTTCATAATTACAGAGAAGAATATAGGGGATCCACTCAGGTACACCCCCAATCCTAAAGGCCACTGCTCTGGAGTACCTCCCATTAGGTGGAAACCCAGAAGCTCTATCTTGGTGGAGAAGTGGCCATTGACTAAACCTAAACTTGTAGCCCTCCACTTTTTGGTGAAGGAACAGATAAACATTGGGCACGTATGTCCTTCTATTAGTCCTTGGAACACACCTGTATCTGTTATTCAAAAGGCCTTTTGTGGCTTGGCGTATACTCCAAGATCTAAGTAAGGTAAATGAAAGGATGGAGTTAGTAGGAACGCCCCTAAGAGGCATGCCCTGGACTCCAACTCTACCTTCAGAATATACCTTAGTTGTGATTGGTATTAAAAATTGTTTTTTTCTATCCCCTGCATCCAGATGACTGCAAGAATTTGCTTTCTCCATCCCTTCTCTTAATTTTTCCCAGCCTGATCCGAGTTTTGAATGGACGGTGCTGCCACAGAGAATGGCCAATAGCCCGACCTATTGCCAACAATATTTGGCCCCACTTTTAGGGCCTGTGCTGGGTTCAGATACCTCCTTTGCTTATGCCTCCATGGATGAGATAATTCTGGGGCACCAAGGCCAGGGATGCCTGGAGGGCCCTCTGGACCAGGTTCTCGCCATATTAAAAATGGGTTTTACCATAGCCCTCAATAAAATTCAAAAGGTAACTCCTTTTAAAGTGCTCGTGTCTCACCTTACCTTGACTTAGGCCAGCTCCGTTAACCCTTTGCTGGACATTCCAGCCTCTCTGACCTTAACCCAACTTCAGAGACTGTGGGGGGAAAGCAGTTGGCTGTTGGCATGGGTTCCTCTCCCTAAAGATATTCTTGTGTCTTATTTGCTCTACTAAAAGGCAGAATGCCCCAAGAAGTTATTACAATTTCAGATAGCCATTGGGCAACAATTTTGCAGTTCCAAAAAGCCCTGGATGAAGTTTACCTGAAGTGGTATTCTATTTTTGAGCCCATTTTCCATTGGTTGTTTGCAGGGGTTACATTGATTTCTGCAGTTTTAACGTAAAGAGGGGAGCCATTAGAGTGGTTTCATACTCCCCTGGGGGTCACACCTCGGGTGTACTCTCAGGCAGGCCAACTTGCAGATGTTATTGTCAAGGGAAGGACCCAAGCTCAAAGGCATTATGGACTCAACTCTTACTCCATTGTTTTTCCTTTTCAGATGGTAGACGTTGAGTGGCTCACTCGAGCCAATGCTCATGTTGCTCTCTCTGAGGAGGGGTTCCTAGGCCAAATTGATTGCCATTATGGACCATCCAAATGGACTGTCACGTTAGGGCGACTTCCCCTCAAAATGCTTTCTCTATTTTCTTCTACAAATCTTCCTGGTGCCCTCCATATTTTTTTCTGATGGAGGTAAAGCAGGCTCTGTGTATGCAGCCTTTGAAGAGCAACAAAAGACCCCGAGCCAACAAATATTTCAACCTTGTCAAGGGTCAGCACAATATAAAGAAATGCTGGCCGTAATTATGGCCCTTCAGGACATTCAAAAACCCTTTAATTTGTATTCTGATATCCTATATATGATTAATTTGTTCCCTCATATTTCCCAGGCACATATTAAGCTGGATGAAAACCCTTTTTCTCCTCTTATGGTTACCCTTAAGGGTGTGTTAGAAGGGTGAGGAGCCACTATTCATATTCAACATTTGACAGGGAATTCAAAACTTCCTGTGTGTTTATCCGCAGGCAAAAATTGGGTGGACCAGTTAGCTACTGGTCCACGAGTATTAACGTTACAAGAGGCTACCTGTTTGCATGATTTCACCCACATTAACTGAAGAGGTCTTCAACATAGATTTCCTCAGATTCCTGTAAAGGACCTCAAAAAGATAGTACATACCTGCAAAACATGCCAGCCCTTCTTAAAAGTATCCCCGTTATAACCACTAATGGTATATCCCAGAGGCCTTTATCCTGGCAAACAGACATTACTCATTTCCTAGCCTTTGGTACATTTAAATATATCTTTGTCTGTATAGATACCTACTCAAGAGCATGTTGGGCCATAGCACATACAGGAGAAAGAACTAAACATTCACAAGCACATTTTCTTCAATGCTCTGCCACCTTGGGTCTACTAGCACAAGTTAAAACCGCTAATGGTCCCTGTTTTGTTAGTAAAGCAATGTCAGAATTTTTTGACAAATGGAACATTAATCATACTACAGTATTTCTCTATAATCCCCAAGGCCAAGCAATTATAGAACGAAATCACCAATGTCTTGAGAAATTATTAAAACAAAAAGTGGGAGTTTGCCCCCCTATACAGTTACAGATAGCTTTGTTTACCATTAACATTTTAAGTTTTCCAAAAGGGGCAACTGAATCCAGTTTTCAGAAGCACTGGGGACAACTAAACCCTAAGCCCCAAGTGAAATTCAGGTGGAAGGACCCCCTGACACAACAATGGAGAGAACCTGACCTGCTAGTTACCATGGGCAGGGGATTTGCATGAATTTTTCCCACAGAGATGACAGCCTCCATTTGGATCCTTGCCAGGAACCTCAGTGCTGGCAATGCAGATATAGCTCCATAAGAGAAGCTGTCCCTTCAACCTGGTAGCTTGACCTTCATTTTGATCACCTCCCTATGTCATTACATATGGACCATTTAATATTTCTGTAGGAGCTATTTATTTTAATGCTACCTGCTCTAATATTCCTTTTACAAGCCCCACCTCTGGACTCTGAAATGGCAAAGACTGCTATCCCATCCCTGACTGTTAAAGGACTGCTAATGACATTGCTTGGCCTGGGAATGCTTTTGCTGATGTTTTTTCTATGCCTTCCTTGCATTATATGTGCACTGGAAACCTCTTATGAGTTTAGCCAGCCAGTTATAAATTTCCCTCAAGAGGAACCGCAGCCAGAGATGGGTAAGAGGTGGTGCCAATCTGACCAACCTAAGACAGGCCCTTTAGCTTCGCTCTGAAGAAGTTAAGGATCAAGGGGAAGACAGACAAGATGATCCACCCAACCTAAGACAGGCAGGTTCGCTTCTTTGAACAAAGACGTGGTGTTGGGAGACAACAGTAAACTCAAAGTTCATCTTGACCCCTGTACTCGCTTGAAGGCACAAAGAACTGGCTTTATTGAAAGACACCACGTGCCCGGGATTGCTTTGCTATGTCTGCCGAGTTTTTTTTTTTTTTTTTAATTTTCCTTGTTTTTCTAGACTATAGTAGAATAGCCTGAGAGTGGGGGCCCACGAGGATGCACTGTGTCGCATACCCAGGCTGCTCCTATGTTCTGAAGAGGACAAGATAAAGACTGTTCTGTATGCCCCAGAATTAATCGAACTTCTTCGGACATTTCTAACTGTGGTGGGGCTGATGTTTATTACTGTGCTAGTTGGGGATGTGAGGTAACTGGAATGGGCTCTTGTATCTTGCACAAGGGCCCTATACTTTTCTGGCAATCTTGCACCTGCATAGCCAATGCTATTCTTACCAATGTAATCCTGTTAAAATTACCTTTACAGAGGAAAGGAAAAGGATAACTAACTGGGAGTTGTATCTGCCATTAATACAGAAAGGGAGAATCTGTGGGCCACACAGGCAGGAAAGATGGCCCTGAGAGGAAGTTGATTGAGCAGAGCCTGATTTGTTTACCTTCAGTGTGTAAACAGCTTGTGGAACTTAGGTGTATGATAAGGTGTTACCTTTACAGTGAATGATTGGTTCCATTTCCTCTCCTCCCACGCAGTATTTTGCTTTAAAAAGGTCTTGCTCTGTGTTAATAAACGAGTTCCTTCTTGACTTGACTCACTGCACCTGATTGTCTCCTGGGCTAAGGGAGGCTGGGGAATGGGCGAGCAGACACATGTAGCTTTCCTCGGACCCTGTCCAGCTTTCATGGGATGGATGATGACCCGACAGAAGAGGGCAGGTTTGTGATTTCACAGTGTGTTAGTGATATCACCATAGCACTGTAATGTCACAAAGTAATTGTGATGCCATATTATTTATGAGATCACAATGGTTTTCGGATATCAACCCAAATGCCACATTTGAAATAGAATGAACTAAGAAAATAGGCATTTACAATGTGTCTATAACATTGCAATGACAATTTAATGTCATAATGCTATGAGGTCATTGTAAATTGATGTGGCAAGGAGGTAATGATGTCATAATGACTATGTGTTGTCACACTGGTGACTGGGTAACAAAGGGTTTGTGATATTACAATGGCATATATGAATTCAATTATGTGTTCACAATGAGGATATGGATACACAAAGGGACTGTGATGTCACAAGTACCATATGTATTTTCAAAGGTACTTAGGGGTCAGGATAACTTTATGATACACCGTTGTGATGAGGTCACAACAGGTCTTTGATGTCATAATGATTTGGTAACATCTCAAACACATGTCCAGTTTCAACTGCTAGTATTTCACAATGTGCATACAAGTTCAAAGAAGGAGCTTGAAGTCTTAATGGACATGAATTTTTAAAAATGTTATGAGGTCATATTAGGCTTGTGAATACACAATGGGACAGTGATATCACCATGGCAATGTCAACTCAATACAATATGTCAAAATATTGTTTTGGTGTCACAATTAGTTGATGATGCTACATTGGTGATGAGGGCACGAAAGATTGGTGATGTCACAGTGTGTTGTGCATGTCACAATGACATGATGGTTCTCAATTGTCTTTACCTTACAATGAGTATATGAGTTCACAAAGGGACTTTGGTTTCTCCAATAGTATATGTTGTCACACATATATTGAAATCCTAAAAGGTTTGTGATGTCAGAATTTGTCACAATGGGTATGAAATCTGGCAGTGTGATATCACCATGGTCATGTTGTCACTGGGAATTTGTGATATCAAATGTCATATGTGAAATTTAATGAAGTCAACAAGAGATTATGAGGACAAAAAGGCCTAAGATATTAGAATTGCAGCGTCACAAAAGTTATGATGACAGGATAGGTTTGTGATGTCACGGGGAGTTATGTGATATTGTAATATGTGGTTATTGTGATATCACAGTGGCAACGTGATGTACAAAGGGATTGTAATGTCACAATGGTTATGAGTTCACGATTTGTTTATGATATCAACCTACAGGGCACATTTTAAATAGAATGAAATCACATAAAAGGCATTCATAATGTGTCTATGATGTCACAAGGACAATGTGAAGTTCTAAATCTATCATATCATTTTAGTTGTGTAATTTCCCAATGTGCAGATGTTGTCAAAATGACAATGTGATGTCACAATTGTGATGAACTAACAAACTGTTTTTGATGTTAAAATGTCCTGTCTGATTCTCAATTGTCAATATTTCACAGTGGGGATTTGAATACACAAAGGGAATGTTATGTCATAAATCTATGTATTTTTTCAAAGGATATAAGAGGTCATAATAGATTTGGGATGTAGCAATGTGATCCTTGTGTCAAAACAGCAATGTGATGTTACAATGGGTTTGTGATATCATACTGGTGATGAGGTCATAATGGATTAGTTATGCCACGACTTTGTAATATGACAACTATTTGTCCAATTTCAGTTGCTACAGACCACCATGAGGACACTGTAAAAACCAGCAGTGCCCCTATAATCCACGGGAACAGATAGTCATCATGGCCTCTTGGTCTGGACCATCAGAGAGGGGAGGTTCATGCCACTGGAGGGGGCAGGACATGCTGCTGAAGGAGATAGGATATCAAGCCCCACATAGTGAGCTGCCAAGAAGTGATGATTGAAAACTGTTATGAATGAAATATATCGCAGTGGGGGAAGGGCACAGCCTATATATAGGCTGCATGTTCAGAGCAACAGAAGGGGAGAGAAAAAGGGGAAAGGCCTGGAAGGAAAGAAGTGATGAGATTGCAGGAAGGTAAAGACCTGGGAGGAGAGGAAATTGAGGGAGAGCAGGAGGTGAAGGATGGCAGCTGGCCACCTGGATAGGGCAGGGCAGGACTGTCAAGAGTAGAGCAGCCTGAAGAGAAGGGAATGGTGGAAGGAAAAAAAGAAAAGACCTGAAATGTAGGACAGGTCTGGAGAGAAGGTGGATGAAGAGAAAGGAAATAGACTTGTCCTTTGAAGTGTGGAGTTTTGGAGATCATTATTTTGGGGGATGGTTGTTTGCAGACCAGTTAACAAATCGCTGGGCTGCTCTTTGGAGCTCTGAGGGTTCATGGTTGAGGCTGAATTTAGCTCTGGGCATTCAGCCCAGGTCAAGGTAGTCGCTTGTTACAAAATTTATGAGGACAAGGCAGGTTTGTGATGTTACATTGCATTAATGATATCACAATGTCAATATGAGGTCACAAAGGGATTGTAATGTCACAATGGTGATGGGTTTCTGAAATCAAATTATATGCCACATTTGAGACAGAATGAAATCACAGAATAGGCAATCACATTGTCTCTATGACCTCACAATGAAAATGTGATGTCATAATTCTATGATGTCATTGTCATTTTGGGATGTCACAATGGGCTGATGTTTTCCTAACAAAAATGTGATCTCACTCTTGAGATGATGTCACAAATCATTTGTAATGGTACAATGGCATGTCTGATATCAGTTGTCCTTTGTTCACAATGAGGATATAACTACCCAAAAGGACTGTGATGTCACAAACACCATGTGCTTTTTCAAAGGTGCTAAGAGGTCACAACAAGTTTGGTATATCACAAGGTGATCGTGATATCATTGTGGAAATATGATGTCACAATAAGTTTGTGATGTCACAATGGGGATAAGCTCACACTTGGATAGTGATGTCACTATGAATTTGTAATATCACCATGATATTAGTAGATCACAATGAAGATACGAGTTCACATAAGGAGCTAGAAGTCAGAAAGGCCATGAATTTTGTAAAATATTATGAGTATGTAATATATTGGTGGAAATGCGATGGGACAAGATATCCCATTGGCAATATAAAGTTACCATTACATGAGATAGTATTGTTTTGAAGTCACAAATAGTTGGTAATGCCATATAGGTGATGAGGTCATATAGATTTGTGATTTCACATTGGGATGGTGACCTCATGCTAGGTCTCTAATTGACAATGAATATGTAAGTTCACAAGGGATAATGATGTATCCAAAGGCATACGTTTGCACAAGTGTAATGAATCTTAACAGGTTTGTGATGTCACAATGTGACTCAATGTTCATGACATCTGGCAATGTGATGTCACAGTGGTCGTGATGTCACCGTGGATTTCTGATATCACATCTCATACCTGATGTATTATGAATTAAGCAATTTATGAGCTCAGAGAGGCCAGAGATCACATTGGCAGCATGTCAAAACATTTATGAGGATAGGACAGTTTTGTGATGTCACAGTGGGTTAGTGATATCATAATGGCAATGTGGTGTCATCAAGGTACTGTGATGTCATTATGGTTATGTTATCACAATCTATTTCTGATATCAACCCACCTGCCACATTTGAAATAGAATGAAATCACAGAATAGGCATTCCAATGTATCTGTGACATCACAATGACCATGTGATGTCATAATGCTATGAAGTCATTGTTGTTTTATGATGTCACGATGGTCTGATGGTGTTATAATGACAATGTGATGTTACACTGGTGATGATGTCACAAAAGTTTTGCCATGTTAAAATGGCATGTCTGTTCTCAATTTGCTCAAAATGAGGATATTGGTACACAAAGGGCCTATGATGACACAAAGGCTAAGCTTTCAAAGCTTCTGAGGTCATAATAGGTTTGGCATGTCACAATATGATCATGGTGGCACAATGGCAATGTGGTATCACAATGAGTTTGTGATGTCACCACAGTGATGAGGTCACAATGCGTTAGTGATGTCTCATCCAGTTTTAATATAACAATGACATATGCAACTTCAATTTCTTCTAATTCACTATGAGGATACTGTAATAACCAGTGTTGCCAGAATTATCTGTGGGAGCTGATAATCATTGCAAATTTTTGGCCTGGCCCACGGGAGACTGTGGGGAATGCCGACAAATGTGGAGGTATCAAGCCTCACGTAGTGAGCTGTCAAGAAGTGATTGAGCTTTGGGCAGATTGGGAAGAGATGGTTTAAAATAGTTAGGCAGTAGACCCGTTGGAGTGAGGAGGGGTACAACCTATATATAGGTTGCATTTTCAGAGCATTGGAAGCGGGTATAAAAATGGGAGCTACCCGGATGGAAGAAAGTGATGAGATAACAGAAAGGAAAAAACCTGAGAAGAGAGGAAGATGAGGGAGAGCAGAAGGTTCGCAAGTGGTAACTGGGGCAGACTAGGGCAGACCTGTGGAGAATGGAGAGACCTGAAGAGAAGAAGGAAGTGGTCGAAGGGAAAAAGTGAAAGACCAGGAAGGAAGGACAGGTTTGTAGTGAAGGAGGGAGGAAAGAAAAAGTAAAAAGCCTTGCCCATTGAGGTTTGGAGATTCGGAGATCATACTTTTTTGGCTGGTGGTTTGCAGACCAATTAAGAAAGGGTGGGGCTGCCCATTGGAGGTCTGAGGTTTGGTGGTCAGGGCTGCTCTTGGACCTGGGTATCCAGTCCAGGATAAGGTAATCTCAGTCCTCATTCTATTGTAAATTGTTTTATTATATTAAATGTGACCACATGGTTTGTCTCCTTGCCTTAGAGGTCATAAGTACACGAGTTCACAGAAAGAGCTTGAAGTTTCAAAGGCCACGAATTTTCTAAGGTGTGATGTAGCCATATAGGTTTGTAAAAACACAATGGGACAGTGATATCACAATGGCAATACCACAAATGTCAAAATAATGCTTTGATACCACAATTAGTTGTTGATGCCATTCTCGTGATGAGGTCACAATAAGTTTGTGATGTCACAATGGATTCATGATGTCAGAGTGTCATGGCAGATCTCAATGGTCATTAATTGACAATGATTATATGATTTCAAAAAGGGACTGTAATGTCTCCAAAGGCATGTGTTGTCACAAATGTGATGCCGTTCTCACAGGTTTGTGATGTCACAATGTGATACAATGGTCATGATATCTGGCAGTATGATATCACAGGGGAATTCTGATATCACATGTCATATCAGAAATATGAGATTTAAAACAGATTATGAGCTCACAAAGGGCCTAACATATGACAATGTCACAAAACTTATAAGGACAGGACTGGTTTGTGATGGCACAGCAGGTTAATGATGTCGCAATGGCAATGTGATATCACAAAAGATCGTGGTATCACAATGGTTATATGGTCAAATGGGTTTCTGAAATAGAATGAATTCACAGAATAGGCCTTCACACTGTTATGTCTATGACATAACAATGTCACTGTGATTTATCATGCTATGATGCCATTGTCATTTGGTGATGTCACAATGAGGTGATGGTATCATAATGACAATTTGATGTCATTGCTGATTTATGATGTTACAACTGTTATGAGGTCACATTATTTTTCTGATATCAATGCACATGTCAAATTTTAAATAGAATGAAAAAGCCTGGAACTGGTGGCTCATTCCTGTAATCCCAGTTACTTAGGAGGCTGAAATCTGAGTATTGCAGTTCAAAGTCACCTCAGGCTGGAAAGCCCATGAGACTCTTATCTCCAATAAAAACCAGTAGAAAACCAGAAGTGGTGCTGTGGCTCAAGTGATAATGTGCTCGCCTAGAGCTGTCAAGCAGGGACAGCACCCAAGCCCAGAGTTCAATTCCCATGACGAACTACAAAAAAAAAAAAAGATTAAAAACAGGCATTCAGAATCTGTTTATAACATCACAACGACAATGTAATCTCATAATACTATCTTGTCATAGTTTTCTGATGTCAAAACTAGTTGATGCTGTTATAATGAGAATGTTATGTCACACTGATACTGTCACAAAGTGTTCATGATCTTACAATGGCATGTCTGATATCAATTGTCAGTTCATAATGAGTTATAGTTACACAAAGAGACTGTGATGTCACAAAGGCTATGTGTTTTTTCAAAGTTGCTAAGAGGCCCTAATAAGTTTGGGATGTCACAATGTGATAGTGATGTCAAATATCTATGAAAGCTCACAATGGGTTTGTGATGTCACACTGGTGATGAAATCAAAGATTTGTGAAGACACATCTCATAATCACATGCCCAATTTCAGTTGCTACTACTTCACAATGAGGATATGAGTTCACAGAAGAAGATAAATATAAAAGGCCATGAATTTTCTAAAATGCTATGAAGAAATACTAGGTTATTGAAAACACAATGGAACAGTGATATCACTATGGCAATGTGATGTTGTAATATGATGATTTAATAATGTTTTGATACCACAATTGGTGATGCCACACTATTGATGAGTTTACAAGAGGTGTGTGATGTCACAATGGGTTGGTGACAACAAAATGACACATGTGATCTCAATTGCATACTCACAATGAGTATATGAGCTCACAAAAGGACTGTGATGTCTCCAAAGTCATGCGTTGTCTCAAAAGTGAGGAAGTCCTAACGTGTGTGTTGTCAGAATGTGACTAATGCTCATATTATCTATCAGTGTGTTGTCACCATGATCTAAATGTCACACTGGATTCGGGTATCACATTTCATATCTGGATTAGGTAAGAGAGTATTGGAATTTCACAGTGGATTAGTGATATTACTATGGAAATGTAGGGTCACAAAGGGATTGTGCTACCACAATGGCTATTAGATGACAATGTGTTTTTACTATATTAGGTTTGTGCTGTCACAATTGGTTGGAAATGTCACAATGGCATGCCAATTCTCAAATATCATTAATTCACAATGAAGATATGAGTTCACAAAGGGACTGTATTGTCTCCAAAGTCATGTGTTGGCACAAATGTGATGAAATCCTAACAGATTTGTGAATTCACAATGTGACACCATGGTCTTGATGTCTATCAATGTGATGACACAATATTCATAATGTCAGTTTCAATTTCTGATATCATATGTCATACCTGAATAATTATGAGTTTGAAAACAGAATATAAGCTTACTAAAGGCCTAAAATATCCTAATGGCAGCATATCACACAAGTTATGACTAAAATCTCATGGTCTTTGGATCTTAAGATACTTTCTTTGAAATTGTATCGTCATTGTGAACTAGTAAAAATTGAAATTAGACATGTCATTGTAATAATACAAACTCATGGTGATATCACAAACTCATTGTGATCTCATCACCACTGTGACATCACAAACTCATTGTGACATCACATTGTTGTTGTGCATTCACAATCACATTGTGACATCACAAAGCAATTGTGAAGTCCTAGCACCTTTAAAAACACACATGACCTCTGTGGCCTCACAGACCCTTTGTGTACACATATTCTCATAGTGAAAATTGTGATCATACATAGCATTGTATCATCACAAATACTTTGTGCAATAATTACGACTGTGAAATCACATTGTCATCATGAAACCATCATCTCATTGTGATAACACCAAACCCCAATGACACCATACCATTTTTTTCTTTTTTTTCTTCTGTACGTTTTTTTTATTGTAAATATAATGTATAGAGGGATTACAGTTACATGAGTAAGGTAATGAGTACGTATCCTATCAAACATTGCTGCTTTGATATCACATTGTCACTTTGATGTCATAGACCTATTGTGAATGTCTATTCTTTGATTTCATTCTATTTCAAATGTATCATGTGGGTTGATATCAGGAAACCTTTGTGAACTCATTACCTTTGTGACATCAAAATCTCTTTGTCATAGCACATTGCCTTTGTTATATCACTAATCCACTGTGACATCAAATACCTCTCCTGTCCTCATAACTTTTGTGATATGTCATTGTATTATTTTAGGCCCTTTGTTAGTTAAAAATCTGTGTTTGACTTCATATTTCAGATATGACACGAAATATTTAAAATCCAGTGTAACATCATGATATCACACCACTGGACCTCATAACCATTGTGTTATTTTGTGACATCTCAGAACTGTTAGTTCTTCAACTTTTTGACTACATACACTTTGGGGACATCAGAATCCCTTCCCAAACCCATATACTCATGCTGAGTTAATGACAATTGAGATCCCACATGCCATTGTGACATCACCAACCCCTTGGGACATCTCAAATCTATTGCGAACTCCTCATCAGTATGGTGTCAAAAATTGTGACAGTAAAACATTATTACAACATGATGTTGAGACATCACATTGTCATAATGAAATCAGTGTCCCATTGGGTTTTCACATAGTATGACCTCATGCAATGAATCTTCTTCTATCACCTGGTATCCTCATATTGAATTATGAGTAATTGAAATTGGATATATCATTCTAATATTATAAACTGTGACATTATAAAACCATTGTGACCTCATCAAAAACCCAATGGGACATCTCATTTCCATTGTGATCTTATGAATCACATTGTGCCATTCCAAAGCTATTATGACCTCTTACCACCTTTGCAAACACACATGGCCTCTGTGACATCACAGAATATTTTTTTATCCATATCCTCATGTAGAGCTAATGACAAATGACATCAGACATACCATTAAAATATAAAAAAATCCTTTTTGACATCGTCATAATTGTGACATCATGTTGCCATTATGACAACATCAGCTCATTTTGACATGTAAAAGTACAATGACATCATAGCACTGTAACATTACATTGTCATTCTGATATCATAGACACGTGTTTGCCCTTTAGGTTATTTGATTCTATTTCTAATGTGGCATGTTGGTTGATATCAGAAACCCATTGTGAGTTCATGTCCATTGTGATATCATGGTGCCTTATTAGCATTACATTGCCATTGCAATGTCACATTGCCAAATTGATGTCACAAAGGGATTTTGATGTCACAAACGTTATGACATCACAATGAGTTTCTGATATCAACCAACATGCCACACTTCAAATACATTGAAATCACAGATTAGGCATTCATAACGTGACTATGATGTCACAAAGACATAATGGCAAATGGTATAATGTCATTGTCATTTTGTGATGTTACCATAAGCTAAAGATATCATAACAACAATGTGATATCATACTGGGTATGACGCCACACAGAGTTTATAATGTTACAATGGTTATGAGGTCACAATGTGTTTCTGATATCAACTGATATGCCACATTTAAAATAGATTGAAATCATAGGATATACATTCACAATGTGTCTATAACAGCAAAATGGCAATGCGATGTCATAATGCTATGATGTCACTGTAGCTTGGTGATATCACCATGAGCTGATGGTGTCATAATGACAGTCTGATATCACACTGGTGATGATGTCACAAAGGGTTTGTGATGTCACAGTGGCATGTCAGATCTTAATTGCCATTAGTTTATAGTGAGGACATGAGAATGAAATCACAATGACATACACAAATGAACTGTGATGACACAAAGGCGATGTTTTTTGTCAAAAGTGCTAAAGTTCCTAACAAGATTCGGTTGTCAAAATGTTAATGATATAAAAATGGGTTAGTGATGTCAAAACTAGTTTGTAATATCACATCTTATTTCAAATTTCAATTGCTATCAGGTCACAATGATGCACGTTCACAGAAAGAGCATGATATCCCAAAGGCCATGAATTTTCTAAGATGTGATGAGGTCATAATAGGTTTGTGAAAGTATGATGGTACAGTAATATCACAATTGCAATATGATGTCAAATTATAATGTCATGTGTGTTATGTCACAATTAGTTGGTGATGCCATAATAGTGATGATTTCAAAAGATATTTGTGATGTCGCAGTAGATTGCTGATGTGACAATTCCATTCCAGACCTCAATTATCATTAACTCACAATGGGATTGTGAGGATTCCAAAGGCATTTGTTGGCACAAATGTGATGAACTCAGAACAGATTTCTGATGTGACAAAGTGACACAATTGTCATTACATCTAGCAGTGTGATATCACTATATTCATGATGTCACAGTATATTTCTAGTATTTCTTGTCATACCTGAAATAATATGAGGTCAAAAATAGAGTGAGCTTTCAAGGGGCCTAACATAACATAGTGGCAACATGTCACAAAACTTATTAGGACAGGACATGTTTGAGTTCTCACAGTTGTTTAGATATCACAATGGCAATGTTATGTCACAAAGGGATTGTGATGTCACAATGGTTATGAAGTCAAAATGTATTTTTGATATGAACCCACATGCCACATTTGAAATATAATGAAATCACATTATAGATATGCATAATGTATATATGATATCACAATGACAATGTGATGTCATAGTGGTATGATGTAATTACATATTTGTGATGCCACAATGAACTGATGTCCTAATGACAGTGATGTCACACCAATGATTATATTGTAAATGTTTTTTGATATTACAATGGCATATCTAATCTCAATAGATATTTCACAATGAGGATATGGGTACACAAAGATACTATGATGTCAAAAAGGTCATGTGTTTTTTCAAAGGTGCTAAAGATGTCATAATGTGTTTGGGAGGTCTCAAGGTGATTGTAATGTCACAATAGCAATGTGACATCACAAAGGTTTGTGATGTCACATTGCTGATGAGGTCACAATGGACAGGACAAGTTTGTGATGTCACAACAGGTTAATGATATCACAATAGCACTGTGATGTCACAAAGGGATTTTCATATCACAATGGCTTTGAAGTCACAATGGATTTCTGATATCCTCCAATATTGCTCACTTGAAATAGAATGAAATCACAGAATAGGCATTCACAATATGTCTATAATGTCACTAGGAAATATGATGTCATAATAATAATAATAATAATAATAATAATATATTTAAGTTTAGTGATGTCTAAATGGCATGTCTAATTTTATTGGTCATTAGATTACCATGAGGATCCCAAAGGTTACTATATGCTGAGTCCTTCAAAAGGCACATTGTGCTGAGTCCATTACACAGGGTTCTTTGTGCTATCTTTTTAAAGTGTGCTGTGTGCTGTCATCCCAAATGGTGCTATGTTCTGAGTGCTTGAGAGGTAGGTATCCCCAACAATCACACACACACACACACACACACACACACACACACACACGGAGGTTCACGGTGTACCTTCCTGGTGTGTGGGGTGGATGGCGAAGAGTCTCCTCCAGTGGTTGGGCTGAGCAGCTGCTGGATTTAGGGGGAAGCCCTGAGCTGAGGTGTGGCTGTTTCTGCTATGGCCTGGTAGCCTTATGGCAGAGTCAGGGCAGCACAAGACCAAGGGTGGGGAGGGGGTGTGACTGAGTGGCTGACATGGCAAAGCCAAGGGGGCACATAGCTGCTACAGCCAGGGGCACACGGGTGCTAGTGCACTGACCTGGCGGTGGCAGGGCAGCCCGGGAGAGAAGTGGGGGCAGAGAGAGAGAGCAGATAGAAGAGCAGGCACATGCACCAGGGGAGATGGCAACAATGGCTGGCCTCTGCTGCTCTAGGAGCACAGTTCTGGGCCAGGAGCACAGAGCACAGAATGCCAGCACAGCAGGCACATCCCTCGCACTTCCCCAGGGAGGGTCAGAGGCTAGGTAGGCCCTAAGTCCAAGGATCCTGGGCAGGGACCTCAGCTTCAGGGAGGTGCACTCAGCCCTACCACCCGCCTGCCCTGCCCCAGCCCCCTTTCCTGCCCTTCCTGCGGCACTGCTTTTCAAGTATGTCCCTGCAGGTTCAGACCCGTGGTGACTTTTGGAGTCATGCAGCAATGTTGCACCCCCGGCTGGATTGGAGCCCTGACCTGGTCCCAGCCCCCGGTCCTCTGCTCTGGGCCTGAGCATCCACCAAGCCACTGCCTTCACTGCCTGGTGCACCTGAAACCATAGCCTACAGCTTCTCCCCAAAGCACACATGAGTGCTGCCCCATGGACCCACACCTCACGAACTCCCCCTATGCACCCCTTTCTCCTCCGCTTCCCCCCCCACGGACCCAGCCCAGTGACTCTCACCTCTCCTCTCGTGTCCCAACCACAACTCCCCAGGGCCAAGCAGGCCAGCCCTGAGTCTGAGACAAATGCAGCCCAGGACTGGGGTGGGGGAGTGGATGTCGACTCAAAGAACCTAGTCCAATCCCTATTGGCCAACGTCTGAGGAAATAGGGAGATGCAGGAATGGGTGAGAAGGGGGCGTCACCTCACCCCTGGCCTGGAGCAGTGGGAGTCACACAGCTGCACATCTGCACCCTTACTCTCCCTGATGGGAACCTGGTGGCTTTAGTCAGAGGTGGGGAGCAGCATCTCCTCACCTGCCTTCTTGGCTCTTTTCCTTTTTTCTGGGGGTGGGGGATGTTGGATGCAGAAGATAGGCCCCCATCTTGCTGTGTGAGACCTTGTCCTCTGTGCTGTTACCCTTTCACCTGAGGAGGGTCCCAGAAAAACCCACTAGGGAGGTGATGGCACTGGGGGTCAGATAGAAGGTGAATATCTGGGAGGAACACACCCCCTCTGACACACGTACACCTGGCCTGTTCCTCCCACCCCAGCTGTCAACACGACTCACAGGGTGATCACATTTCCCAGCTCTGCCAGCATCTGCTGGTGCTTCCAATCCATCTGGTCTCCTTGTCCTCTCCAAGAATCCACCCAGTCGCCCAGAAGCATCTAGGCTGGAAGTAGGGAGTCTGTCCATGTATGTAGCCTTTAGGACCCAATCAATTTCCCCAACACCACCCCCATCCAGGGTCAGAAACACCCCTGTGTCCTGGCCTAAGGTTTTGGTGAATGAGGATTTAAGGCTGGTTGTTCCCAAGGGGAAGGGCTGGCCCTGTGAAAGGGGAGAGATGAGTCATGCTGTGTCATTAGAGTAGTGCTCCCCTTGGGTGGGAGCCTTTGGTTTTTACAAGGGAACAGGGAATGGGAACCTTTGTCCTTCAGCTTGTACATTGTCCCACATGAGGAACCAACAAACTTAGGAGAGGCACTACTGTGAGTCTGTGTGTGTGTGTGTGTGTGTGTGTGTGTGTGTGTGAGAGAGAGAGAGAGAGAGAGAGAGAGAGAGAGAGAGAGAGAGAGAGAGAGAGAGAGAGAGAGAGAGAGAGAGAGAGAGAGAGAGAGAGAGAGAGAATCTTTCTCCTTGTACAGACTGACTGTGCTCAGGTGAGTGATCAGTTGGCAAATTGCAGGTGCTGCATGGATGATGAGACTTCTGTCACCGTTCTGGATTTGTGTGTGTGGGGGGGGTGTGTGTCTCTGTGTCTGTGTGTGTGTGTGTATGTTTGGAGAGCAGGGAGATGAGAGCAATTAAAATATATTTAAGTCATCATGTCTAAAAACAGCTAAAGCATTTGATTTCTGTGTGTGTATTTGTTGTTGTTCTTTTTTCAATACCTAGTACGAGCCCAGCCACAATTTTTGTGTTCTCCTTCACCGTTTCGTGGCTCCTTTATGGGAAGATTTCAGTAGACATTCCTTTCCTCCTATTTCCACCTCTCTTCCCACTTTCCTATAGCCCACAGTAGATGCTGGGCCTGCATGTGCCTCCCCTAGGTGACCTGTTTGAACCCTGGACTAGAGTGGACACCTGTCCTTCTATCCACAGCCAAAAGTTTGGTGAGGCGAGTGTGACAAGAGCCACACTATTCCAGCCAGACACTCTGCTTTTGTGTTTATATTCTAATTCAAGGGTTGGGAATGTGTCTGCCTAACAAAATTAGGGAATGAGGTGGGGGAGAGGGTAGGGCAGGGGCTGTGAAGCTATGACATGGCAGATGGTTCACCATGACCGAGGATGAGAGGGGAACCTTACCTAGGGCATTTATGATCTCTGAGGGCATTCAGGCACAGGGCTCTGGACCCCCACTGGTGGCCTGGATTCCCTCCTGGGGCATTGCACCAGTTTTCAATCCTCCCTGGAGTCCTGCACGACTCTAGTCCTGCCTGGGCTGTTTCCAGCTGGACAGTGGTATGCAAGTCCATTCCCGCTGCTGGAGCCCTCTCCATATCAGGAGGTGGCAATTAGCTAGGGCTCGCTGAATGCCAGTTTCTGCAACCAGCTGTAGGCTGTCTGGAAGGAAAAGGGGACCACTGACTTGGGAACACTTTAAGTTTGATTGGGACAGGGTGTTTCTTTTATTTAAGTTGGCAATTTTCACTAACACCTTGGATTATGGGTCAAATTAGATGGATGATTTCAACCGCCAAAAAATGATGTTCAGAGGTCAGGAAGATGGCAGAGGAGAAGCTGGAGGCTAAACAAACTCTCCCATAGAAAGCAGTTTTAGAGTTCCAGTGAACACTCCTAGGCCAGAGAATTACACCAAGTATGCAATTACAGCACAGGGAGTTTGGCCAGAAAGGGAAAATCCAGGCAAAGAGACAAATCTGAACACTTGCTGGCAGCTGCAGCGGTGGCGGCTGTTGCCACATCTTCAATACAGAGAGTTCGGGACAAAGGTGCCAGACCCAGCAGGCGAACAGATACTACTTAACACCAGCAAGAACTGACAAGGAGCAGATATCTTCACCCTGCAAATCGCAGACCAGAGACGACACAGGAACCCACCCTCTGGCATGAGTAGAAGCCTGACATCCTCACTCCTCAGGGAGCAGAGGAGGAAAGGCATCCATCTCCGACCCCACTACCGGAGATCTCCATCTTTGATACTGACAAAGGCTTGGCTGAGCTGCCAGCTCCAACTCAGGCCTTGGACGAAAACAAGACAGTCATTTAGCAGGTCACAGGAACCTACCCAGACCTGCAAGGCACAACACCACCCAGGAAAAAGGCACCTACCCCAGACAGAAGAAAATCTGTCATCAGGAGTGGCTTTCTTCACTCAGTAAACAGAACCAGAGGCTACCCCTCCCTACAACAGCCTAGACAATCCATTGAAATTCAGTAAGCATAAACCCTGAGAAAGGCTCCAGGTTGGGCTCTGTGACTGTCTCAGAAGGTAGCCCCTCAGGGAAAAGCTACTGTTTGCTGAAAGGCCTCAACTCTACCCAGAAACTAGCCTCAACACAACATCTCCAAATTAGAGGAAACAGCTATCTCCCTCTTTTGTGATACTCAAAGCAGATCTCCCTTCCACTGAACTAGCCGGGGAGGAGGATCACAAAATCCTGGGTAAAGCAGAGCAATTTTCTGTTTGCCCAAACAAACTGATTTAATAAACCAATCAAGCCACAGGAAAACCCAACTCCACAAGCAAACCAGAGACTCCACCAAGAGACTGGTTATGGAGACAAGGGAGATACCGAATCTTCCCATCCCCTCCAAAAAAAAAAAATCAAAGGACTTTCTAATTTTTGTACCTTATATTTTATTTTTTTAATTTTTAATTTAAAAATGTTTTAAAATTATTTCTTTATTCTTCCTAGTATAATTTTTATTTTAGGTGTATATGTGTGTGTGCTTTTTTGGAAAAATCTCTACTGACCTTTTGATCCTTTTTATTCTTTCTTTTCTGATTCTTTTCATTT
The DNA here is from genome assembly GCF_024711535.1 of Dipodomys merriami. Taxonomy (NCBI): domain Eukaryota; kingdom Metazoa; phylum Chordata; class Mammalia; order Rodentia; family Heteromyidae; genus Dipodomys; species Dipodomys merriami. Next base: position 14,031 of record NW_027202773.1, on the reverse strand, counting down.
CTTCTCTTTCATTTTTTTCTGCGTGACTTAATTGCTGTTCTGCTCACCCTCAAATATACCCGTCATTGATTATTAGATCTTATACTCTATTGTGTACATACTTAATCCAGAAATAACTCAACTCAAAACCTCTTAGACTTAAATTCCTTAATAGCAGTATTACATGTTTATACCCATATAATATTTTAAACCTTTTTTATTTTTCTAGTTTTCATGTCTCCTTTCTATCCCTCCCCTCCTCTCATCCCATCTCCATTCTTCTCTGAATAATACTCTTTTAAACTTGCAGTTTTTAAGGGCTTAACTTTTTAATTTAAATTTTTTTCCATTTTTTTCTTGTATCTTTTTTCTTTTTCTTCTCTTTTTTCTTTTTCTTTTTTTCACTCTCTCTGCTATCATTCTGCCCAATGCATTACCTTCTTTGAGATTAGCATATGGTTAATTCCACTCTGCCTCACCTTCCCAAATCCCTCTAATCCTATTTTCCCCACATTTTCCCTAAACCTAATAATTTCTGGTTGCCAAATTCTCCTTTGCTGTTCTTAGGCTATTAAGACATAGTTGTTTGATGTTCAATAAATTGTATCTCTTGAACCAGATTGTATCTGCAGATTTTGGACTATGCAACTATGGATTTTTGTTGATGTTTACCTTAAAATAGTGTTCTAGAAAAATATTGGTGTTATTCTCATCCCAAATAGGCAGAACATGCCAGGAAAACACAAGAAAAATGGCAAGCCCGGGGAACTCAACTCCCACTCATGACAATCAGGAGACAGAACAGATAATGAATAATCCAGAGGAGAGTTCCCGAAAGGCTCTACAAACACTACAGTTAAACAGGGTAAATAAAAAGAGGGAAAACTAGCAAAGGTCTCAGTGTGATTATGATAGGGAGAGAGAGGAGGCAAACCAAAGATCAATACACGAGTCTCCTGAATGTGAGGAAGCTACTCAAAGATTGACACAGTAATTGCGCGTGCAGACTGAGAACATTCAAAGAGAAAAAAAGGAATTGCGTGAGCAGGTTGAGATCAGTCAAAGAGATAGACAGGAATTGCGTGAGCTGGCTGAGAACAGACAAAGAGAAAGTCAGGAATGGCATGAACAGGCTGAGAACAGACAAAGAGACCTACAGGAAATGTGTGAAAGTGAGGATGCTAATCAAAGAGAAATACAGGAACTGAGAGTTCAGGAACTGAGAATAGACAAAGATCAAAGGAGGCATTCATGAAATCCATAAACAGGGAGCTGAAAGACATCAGTGAGACCGCAAAGGGAATGCTCAGTGGAGCCCAACAGAAGGAATGGGAGTCCAAGGAATCCATAACCAATCAACTCAGTGAGAATAAACACAGAACACCAAATTAAGGAAGTAAAGAAGTCCTTACAAGATCTAGAACAAAGTGCCAACAAAGAATTTTAATTTCTTAAAGCCAAGCAATTAGAAGGAAAATAAATAAAAATCAAAGTAGAGTTTTGAGAGTAGAATAGACCATGCAGAAGATCGAATCTCGGGGATTGAAGACAGCCTAGATATTATAGAGAATGAACATACAACCATCCAAGACAAAACCAAGAAATATGATAGATCTATTCAACACTTGGCCTAATCTGAGGATAATGAGTGTAGAGGAGAACCTAGAGACAGAAGTTAATGGTCTAGGAAATTTGTGTAACAGGATCCTAGCAGAGAACTTCCCAAACATGCAAAAAGATAGGCCTATTCAGATACAAGAAGCTATTAGAACCCCAAAATAGACCAGACCAGAACAGGACATACCACGGTCACATTATAATCCGTATAGGATCAATTTAGGCCAAGGAAAAGATCCTTAAAGCTGTCAAGGACAAAAGATCCATCACCTATAAAGGGAAAATAAAGAGAATCACCTCAGATTTCTCAGCAGAGACAACCAAGAATACTGTACCCAGCTAAACTCTCCTTCATTATGGAAAGTAAAATAAAAATGATCCATAGCAACAAAAAACTGAAACAATATATCCCCATGAAACCGGCCCTACAAAAGATTCTTAAAGATGTCCTAAGCATAGAAAACCAACAAGACCACAATAAAGGCCAAGAAACCACACCCAAGAATCCAAGAACCATAGGAAGAACCCAGTAGGTGCAGCCCCAAATTAGGTGGATAAAATGGCAGGAACTCCCAAATACCTCTCACTCCTATTTCTCAACATTAATGGACTTCACTCTCCAATCAAGCGACATAGACTCTCTAGTTAGATTAAAAAGTAAGATTCTTCTATCTGCTGCATTTAGGAGTCACATCTTGCCCATAAAAACAAACACATTTTCAATGTGAAAGGCTGGAACAAAATCTACCAAACAAAAGGCCCCCATAAACAAGCGGGAGTTGCAATCCTAATAACATATAAAATAGATATCAAATTAAAATTAGTGAGAACAGATAAAGAAGGTCACTACATACTAATTAAGGGATCTCTCCTTCAAGAGGACATTACAATTCTTATTACGTGTTTGCCAAACAAAGGAACACCCAAATTTATCCAAGAAATACTACTTTATCTCAAATCTCATATAGATCCAAAGACATTAATTATTGGAGACTTTAAAACAACACTATCCCCCCAAGATAGATCCACATGGCAAAAACTCAGCAGAGAAACTGCAGACTTAAACAACTGCATACATCAACTATATTTCACAGACATCTAACAAATATTTCACCCAGCAGCATCAGAATACATGTTCTTCTCAGCAGCATATGGAACATTTTCCAAAATAGACCACATTTTAGTCACAAAGCAAACTTGTCCAATTTCAGAAACATTGAAGTCATACCATGCATTCTCTCAGATCACAAGTGAATAAAATTAGAACTCAAAACCAAAAGCCACCATAGAAAATCCTGTAACACTATTTAATCACCAATGGGTCATGGAAGAGATTAGAAATGAAATTCAAGTGTTCATGATATTCAACAAAAATAAACACACAAACTACCAGCTCCTCTGGGACACAGAAAAGGCAATACTCAGAGGCAAGTTTATACCTCTGAGTTTGGACATCAACAAATTGGAGAGATCTGAAACCAAAAATTTAATGAGACAGCTGAGCCTCCTTGAAATTGAGCAGCAAGAAAACCCCCAATCCAGTAGACAGAAAGAAATAATTAAAACTAAATCAGAATAAATGAATTAGAATCCAAAAGAAACATAGAAAGAATCAACAAAACAAAGAGTTGGTTCTTCAAAAAAAATTACCAAAATTGACAGGTCCTTAGCAAATCTTATCAGAAAGAGAACACATCCAAATAAATAAACTCAGAGATGCGAATGGAAACATCACCACAAAAACAACCAAGATTCAGAACATTATAAGGGAACACTTCTCAAAACTTTATGCTAATATGTTCGAGAACTTGGTAGGAATGGACCCTTTCCTAGCAAATATTGACATGCCAAAGCTAAACCAAGATGATTTAAACCATATTAATAGGCCCATATCAAGCATTGAAATAGAAACAGCAATAAGAGATCTCCCATCTAAGAAAATTCCAGGACCAGATGGTTTTACAGCGGAATTCTACAAGGCCTTCAAACAGAACTCACACCAATACTCGTTCAACTATTCAATGAAATTGAAAAAGAAAGTGCACTAATAAATTCATTCCATGAAGCTATAATAACCCTCATCCCAAAACCAGGCAGGGACTCATCAAAGAAAGATAACTATAGACCCATAACTTTGATCAATATTGATGAAAAACTTCTCAACAAAATTTTGGCCAATCGACTTCAACAATTCATGAAAGAATCATACAACACGATAAAACAGGATTCATTTCAGGGATGCAAAGCTGGTTCAATATACTGAAATCAATTAACATAATTCATCACATCAACAGGAGCAAGGGTAAGAAACACATAGTTATCTGAATAGATGCAAAAAAAGCAATTGACAAGATCAAATGCCCCTTTATGGAGAAGGTTCTGGAAAAACTAGGAATCCATGTTACCTTCCTCAATACAATAAAGGCTGTACATGACAAACCTACAGCTAGCATTATACTTAATGGTGAAAAACTAAAGTCATTTCCTCTTAACTCAGAAAATAATGTCCACACTCTCCACTTCTCTTCAATCTAGTATTAGAATGCCTAGGTACAGGAAAAAGACAAGATGCAAACCTAAAGGGGATCCAAATATGGAAAGAAGAAGTAAAACTCTTCCTCTTTGCAGATGTCATGATCTTGTATTTAAAGAATCCCATAGACTCCACTCCCAAATTACTCAAGCTGATTCAAAACATTGGCAAAGTATCAGGATATAAAATTAACCCTCAAAAAGCAATGGCTTTTCTGTATACCAACAATGAGAAGAGTGTGGCTGAAATTAAGAAAGCATCTCCATTCGTAATAGCCTCACAAAAAATAAAATACCTAGGAATTAATTAACCAAAGAAGTGAAGGAACTCTATGATGAAAAATTTAAAAACCTGAAAAAAAATCAAAAGAGATCTTAGAAAGTGGCAAAAAGTCCCATGCTCCTGTATTGGAAAGATAAACATCGTGAAAATGGCCATCCTTCCCAAGGCTATCTACAAGTTCAATGCGATACCTATCCATATTCCAACTTCATTCTTCAAGGAAATTGAAGAGACAATCCAAAAATTCATATGGAACAATAAAAGACCACGAATAGCAAAAATATTCCTTAACAGAAAGAAGAGTGCTGGAGGAATATTAATACCAAATTTCAAACTCTCCTACAAAGTCATAGTAATCTAAACAGCTTGGTACTGGCACAAGAATAGAACTCAGGACCAATGGAATAGAATTGAAAACCAGAGATGTACCTACAGACCTATAGCTATATAATCTTTGATAAGGGACCTAAAAATAGAAGGGAAGAAAAACAGCCTCTTCAGTAAATGGTGCTGGCAAAATTGGTTAACTACTTATAGAAAACTAAAGCTAGATCCTTATATATCACCCTGCACCAGAATCAACTCCAAATGGATCAAAGACCTTGGAGTCAAAGCAGACACTCTGAAAACATTATAGGATGGAATAGGAGAAACCCAAGGTCTCCTTGGCCCAGGCCAAAATTTTCTTAATAGAGACCCAGAAACACAAGAAATCAAAGAAAGGTTGGACAAATGGGATTGCATGAAATTGCAGAGCTTCTGCATGGCAAAGGACATAGCTTGCAAGATCAATAGAAAGCCTATGGACTGGGAGAAGATTTTTACTAGCCATACAACAGACAAGGGTCTCATATCTAAAATAAGCCTAGAACTTAAAAAATTAAATCTCCCAACAACAAATCCTCAAAGAAACAACTGCCGGATAAATAAGTGGGCTAAAGACTTAAAGAGAAACTTCTCTGAAGAGCAGAGAAGCATGGCTAATAGACACATGAAGAAATGCTCAACCTCCCTAGCCATAAAAGAAATGCAAATCAAAACAACATTGAGATACTCCCTCACCCGAGTTAGAATGGCTGTAATTAAGAACTCTAATAACAACAGATGCTGGAGGGAACGAATAAAGAAGGGAGCCTTACTTTATTGTTGGTGGGAGTGTAAACTTGTTCAACCACTTTGGAAAGCATATGGAGGTTCCTAAAGACTCCAGATAGAGCTCCCCTATGACCCGGCAATCCCACTTTTGGGCATTTGCCTAAATGATCACAAACAAGACCACACTAAAACTACCAGCACGACTATGATTATTGCAGCTTTATTTACCATAGCTAAGATATGGAACCAACCCAGATGCCCCTCAGTAGATGAATGGATCAAGAAAATGTCGTGTATATACACACTGAAATTCTATGCCTCCATCAGAAAGAATGACATTGCCCCATTTGTTAGGAAATGGAAAGGCTTGGAAAAATTTTATTAAATCAAGTAAGCCAGGCCGAATGAAGCATAAGTCCCACGGTTTCCTTTATTTTCAATAACTAGTATATGTCTCAGTCAAGCAAAAAAGGTCAGATAAGTTGATGCTAGTGGAATGAACCCCAAGATAAGTATTCGAATGCATTTTCTGTTTTTTTCCGTTCACGCAATTGTTTCTATCATATTTATAAGATGATTTCTCTGTTGCTTTGTATGTCCCTCCCCACAGTTTAACCCATACTTTCACTGTACTTGATATTGGTATAATTTGTAGAGGTGAAGGAAAAAAAAAACCAAATCGTTAACTAGGGATTCATGTGGACCCCTTGCATCAATGAGCTGTACACGTTGTTATGTTGAAAAACAAACTTTACAACTTTGGTGGGGGGGTGGGGAGAGGTTCGGGTGGGGGGACGAGAGGAGTATGAAAAGGGATCGGAAGAGGAAACAATGAGGAGGCAACAATATTTGATAAGAAATGTACTTGTTATCTTGCCCATGTAATTGTAACTCTTCTGTATGGTATTCTCATAATAATAATAATAATAAAATTACATTCAAAACAGCACAGGCAGAGTTCCCAAGCCAGATTGTCTCCTGCTTTGAATGTTGTGCCTTGACTGCCTTTCTCTGCCAGCTGCTGAATCTCCTCCAGCTCTCTCTAAGGTGAGCACCACAGTGCAGGACATCATGGAGAGCAGAGATTGTGACCTCACCATCCCCATCCTGCCAGCTGTGAGAGAGATGATTTCCAGCACCTGTACTGGACTCTGAGATATTCAGAGACCCCAGGCTACCTCAAAGATCCTTTCTCTGCAACATGAAACTTCAGGGGGGGCGGATGTGATGGACCATCATGTCTAGCCCCATGGGGAAGAGAGGAGGCCCCTTGAATCAGACACTGAACTCAAGGCAATCTCATTCACACCTGAATGGGGAATTGAGTGCCTCCGAGCTGGCCAGCCGCTGGACAGATATCTTTGAGAAGATAGGCATCCCAGAGGCCCCAGAATCCAGCGAGTACATTGTGGCTCACATCCTCAGAGTCAAAATAGATAAGTGAAGTGGCACCAGAAGGGCAAGAAAAGGGAGGAGGGATAACAGTGCAAAAGCTACATGAGGCTCTCCCCAACAGAGGATACTTATCTGAATCAGATGGGAATTTTCTTTAGTATTGTCATAGACAGATACTCATTTATTTTTCCACAAACAGTTACAGAGTGCGCCAGGCTTTGGGGGGATAGGCAATGAAAGATTCCAGGACTGGTTCCACAGAACATGAAGAAACCTTGGTTTGAGCTGGATGCTGGTGTTTCACACCTGCCATTGTAGCTATTTAGGAGGTTGAGATTGGAGGATTGAGGCTTTTGGCCCAAGCAGGAAAGCCTGTAAGACTCTTGTCTCCAATTAACTACCAAAAACAAAACGCCAGAAGGGGATGTATGGCTCAAGCCATAAACTGCTAGCCTTGTGTAAAAAGGCTCAGGAACAGCACCTAGGCTATGAGTTAGAGGTCCAGGACTGACAAAAAGAAAGGACACAGAGAGAGAGAGAGAAATGAGGGAAGGACAGAGGGAGAAAAAGAGGAAAGGAGGGAAGAAGGGAAAACATGCAAGCTTTGGTATGTAGTCCCTGGATCAAGGGAGCCAACCATTCACAATTTCTGTGGGGACAGTTTCAGAGACTAAAGCCAGTATGTAGAACCAAGCCACTGACCCCTTAGCAACTTCATGACAACCAGGAGCTGTGTGGTCACCGATTGCAGAGGAAAGCAGCCTCGGGTAGATCCTAGGGCTCAGGGTTTTTTTTTTATCATCCCCGACCCCAAGGAGTTTATTTTCTGGTCAGATAAAAAGAAAGTGTCCTAGGGTTAGGGAATTATGGTGGTGAGGGAGTGTCAAGAGTGGGGAAGCAAGGGATATGCAGGAAGATAAAGAGGGAGGATGATCCCAGGTCAGGTGTATCAGACATTGGAGTCATGATCTTACCTGACAACCTAGACTACCAGAGATAGAGCCTTTGATCCAGCCACGCTGCTATTAAAAGTCCTGACACCTTGAGTTCACCGTTGATGACCTTGGCCGTTGTTCACTGCAGGATGCCTGTGCAGTTTGGGGCTGGGACTTTCCAGGACTCACTGTGAAGATGACACCCCCGGTGTTCATTCCTCCACCAGAGACAGAGGTAAGCATGCCACTGTCACAGGACAGCCTGGGAATGAGGGTGGGAGTTGGGACCCATGTCACCCTGAGACTTCATAGAGAGGGTGCTAGGGCCCTGTGCCTGCCATTATCAGAGGCAGAAGTGGATCTCTTTGCTGGCTCAGTCTTTAGTCTAGATGGCAGATCTCAGATTCAGAGAGGGCAGGCTGAAGGTGGGGCAGGGCTGGGTAGAGGCTGGTGGGAAAACCAGAGGCACTGGTCTCTGAGCAGGGATGTTTCTTTGATAATACTCACAACACAGGAACACTCCTGGGATAGAACACCCCTTTTCACATTCCTAAGAGGGACCTAGAGACCTCCATTCTCCATACCATGATCAAAAAATCCTTTGGTTCCCATATCATGTGTTTGGATAACTAGATCTCACCTCACTGCCCATTGTTGAGGCAGGACAGTGAGAGATCCTGATTCTTTGATAAGGTTATTGGATCCTCAGTATGAGATTATACTTGAATGTCCTAACTTGGTGCATGGTCAGTCCCATCTAATACTGCCATGATGTAAGACAAAGAATCTAGAGAATCAGAGTCGGATAGGGTCTGTTCTGGGAGGCTTGAGTACTATGTGTTAGCTTTGAGCTCCGGTGTGCCCACCTGCTTCACTTTTTTGGGTGGGTCTATGCTAGAAAAAGCTTGAAACTAGGGTGTGGTTCTTGTCTTTGATGCTCAAAGCTAGCACTCTGCCATTTGAGCCATAGCTCCACTTCCGGGTTTTTTTGGATGTTTAATTGGAGATAAAGAGTTCTCATGAACTTTGCTGCCAAGAGTTGAACCCAACTGCAGTCCTCAGATCTCAGTCTCCTAAGGGATTAAGATGACAAGCACGGAAAAGTATCTTTGGCTGGGTGCCAGTGGCTCATGGTTGTCATCCTAGATACTCAGGAGCTGAGATCTGAGAATCATGGTTCAAAGCCAGCTTGGGCAGGAAATACCCTGAGAGTCTTATCTCCAACAAACTACCAGAAAACAGGAAGGGGTGCTGTGGCTCATGTAGAAGAGTGCTCACCTTGAGCTGAAGAGCTCAGGGACAGCACCTAGACCCTGAGTTCAAACATCACAACTTAAAAAAAGAAAGAAAGAAAAATATATTTGCCTTCAAAGATGTGGAGGTATGTGTGGGTGCTGTGATTGAGAAACAAGGTGCTGACCTCACTGTACAGACATTTCTAAGAACTCCTCAAGTTTGCCCCAGTTTGAAGCCACAGTAGGATGCATGGTGCCTTACCCAGAACTCAAGAGGACGAGGCCTGTGGCAAGCAGGGAGTGGTCGGTTAGGTGCAGGGGTGGGATTGTTGTATCTGTATTCTCTCCATTGAAGGATGGATTTGGATGCTGGGTGTCAAAGTTTGAAGTCAAGGGTTGCAAGAAGTTTGTGGCCTGACGAATTGGGTTTCCTCTGATTTTATGAAGGTGGCTGAAGCTGGTCCCTGCCGGTGCTCACAACTGTCATCCTAGCTACTCATAAAGCTGTAAAGACCATGGTTCAAAGCCAGCTTGTGCAGGAAAGTCTGTGATATTGATATCCAATGAACCACCAGAATACAGGAAATGGTGCTGTGGCTCAAGTAGTAGAGTGCTCATGTTCAGATGAAAAGCTGAAGGACAGCACCCTGGCCCAGAGTTCCAACCCCATGACCAACAATAAACAAAGAGGTGGTCTGATTTTTCCACATAGCAGTGTGTACGGTAGGAAATTCCTTGCTGGGTTATGAGACATTACAGATATGTGAGAGGCTCAATGTTGTGTCTACAGTTAGTCTGAGTATGATAGTGCCATCTTCTCACAGGTCGGATGTGATCCTAATGGAGGGAGTTCATGGTTCTGTTCTCAGGAACTGCTGAAGCCTTGGAATATCCATGTGTATCTTTGTGTGTGTGTGTGTGTGCGTGTGTGTGTGTGTGCGTGTGTGCGTGTGTGCGTGTGTGTGTGTGTGTGTGTGTGTGTGTGTGTGTGTGTGTGTGTGTATGTGTGTGTGTGTAATTTTCCTTCATCTTTCTCTGTTCCCTTCCTGGGTGCCTGTCTGCCTCTTTCTGACCTCAGATGGTGCCCCTCCTCCACACCAACCTTTCCTTTAGCCCCCTACAATGCATACTAAATTGCCAGAGGCCTGTGTTCCAACTTTTCTCTAGGGCCCAAGTCTGGCTGTCCCAATATTTGGCCACCTCCAGGGGATTCTGGGAAAGCAATGCCAGCTGGCATAGGGTCTCCCCTGCCTCAGAGGGAGGGCCTCAGTCATATGATGTCCTGTCCTTTTCCTCAGCTGAGCCTCTGACTGCACATCCCTCTCAGGAGGCTTGCAGTGGCTTGGGGAATGGGGGTTGCTGGTGGCTCTGGCCAATTCGAGCTTGACATCTGACTGAAGGCCGCTCAAGCAAGGAGTATCCAAGGCTACATGAGAGGTGAGGCCAAGGCGGCTTGGAAGTATCTGTCAGTGTCTAGGAAATGTAAACGTAATTTATTGCAAGTAAGTTTATCTTCCGGCACCAGCTGGGCCTCTCAGGTCCTTCTAGGCAATTCCGGATACCCAGAATACAGAAGGCACAGACTTTAGATTCCAGGTCCCAGGGAACTGGAGGATGAGAGAATGGTATGGCCAATACCTCAATGTTCTGGGGCATTAGACTTGACCTGGCTATGCCCCCGCCCCCTTGTGTACGTTCACTTCTTAACCCAGTGTTGGCCACACACCAGACACTTGTGGTAGTACTGTGCAAGGGGCAGGAGTGGAAGTGAGATCTAGGATGAACAAAATCTGGATTTATGGCCTGTGAGGGTGGCAAACGGTGTCTTTATAAAAATCTTAGAGCTGAAACTCAGGGTCTAGGCACTGTACCTGAGCTTTCTTTGCTCAAAGGTAACATTCTACCACTTGAACCACAGCTCACCTTTTATCTTTTTTACTAGTTTAGTGGAAATAAGAGTCTCAAGGACTTTCTTGCCTGGACTGGCTTTAAGCAGTTATTCTAAGATCTCAGCCTCTTAAGTAGCTAGGATAGCTGGTGTGAGCCACAGGCACCTGCTAAGCATGTTAGTGTGTGTGTGTGTGTGTGTGTGTGTGTGTGTGTGTGTGTGTGTGTGTGTGTGTGTGTGTGTGTGTGTGTGTGAGTTTACTGGGACTTGAACTTAGAGCCTAGGTGCTATCCTTTAGCTTATTTGTACGAGCTTGGTGTTGTACCACTTGACGTACAGTAGCTCTGCTTCCCAGGTTTTGTTGATTCATTGGAAATGAGTCTAACCAGGCTAGGTTTGAATCTTGATTGATCCTCAGGTGTCAGCCTTGAGTAGCTAGAATGACAGGTATGAGCCACAGGTGCACAGCTGATAATGGCCTTTCTACACAGTGGACTGGAAGCTCCTGAAAGCTTTTCTTTATTTTTACTGTGCCAGTACCGGGACTTGAACTCAGGTTTTGGGCTCGGGTCTCTTAAATATTTCCCTAAATGCTGGCACTCTACCACTTGAGCCACAGCTCCATTTCTGGCTTTCGGTAGTTCATTGGCAAGAAGAGTCTCAATAACTTTCCTCCCCTGGGCTGGCTTTTACCCACGATCTCTGATCCCATTCTCTTGAGTAGCTAGGATTTACAGGGGTTGAGCCACTGGTGGCATTGTGTAGAAGGTTTTCTTAAGCAAGAGTTCTTCCCTGCATTTGCCCTGACTCCTCCATGCAAAGGAGGCCTGAAGGTCAGGAGCTGTGAAAATTAGGCTTCTAGCCACAGGAAATGGCTGGGGTCCATGGAGAAAAGTCAAAGCTAATCTTCCCCCTGGGCCCCATTGTGGGCCCCACGCTCTGCCCTACCTGTGACTGAATCACAAACCTTGACCCATCCTTGAATATTCTGCTAGACTTGTCTGCTGCCAAAGAACCTTCATTCCACCCACACAACCTGCTCTACACCACACCTCAGGACCTTTGCCCATTCTGTGTACCTTCTGCCTGAGACTCTATCCTGTTCCACATTTAGTACTCCTGTGGAATTTTGGCACTGCTTATATCACATAGTGGATCAAGTCTTTCCTTGCCTTCTCCATCTTTTTTTAAAAAATATTCAGTTGCTAGAGATGGAAATTGTGCATGCTGACTGGCAAATGCTCTATATTGGTGTGTGTGTGTGTGTGTGTGTGTGTGTGTGTGTGTGTGTGTGTGTGTGTGTGTGTGTGTGTGTGTGTGTGTGTGTGTGTGTTTGTGTGTGTGTCACTCCTGGGGTTTGAATTCAAGGCCTAGACGCCATCCCGAGTTTTTATGATCAAAGCTAGCATTGTACTAATTGTAACACAGCTCTGGCTTTTTGGGTGCTTAATTGGAGAAATGAGTTTCATATATACTTTCCTGCCTGCACTGGCTTGTAGTTATGATCCTGAGATCTCAGCCTCCTGAGTAGCTAAGATTACAGGGGTGAGCCACCAACACCTGCCCTCTACCTGTAACCTATAAACTCAGCCCTCTTCTGAGAAGAGTATGTCTCACCAAGGTCACATTTTTTTGCCAGTGTTGGGGCTTGAACTCATGGTCTGGGCATGTTCCTGAGCTGCTTTTGCTCAAGGCTACATTCTGTCAGTTAAGCCACAGTGCCACTTATGGCTTTTTCTGTCTATGTGGTACTGAGGAATCAACCCAGGGCTTCATGCTTGCTAGGTAAGCACTGTATTACTAATCCACATTTCAGCCCAAGGCTCACTTCTAACAGGAGCTATGAGGGTGGAATTTATTTGGGTACCCTTTCAGCACAGAAATCGCTGGCCCTTTGATAACTTTGCCAGGATTTGGGACCAGCCTGAGACTCAGAAATGAGGAATGGTGAATGAGTGATAGACACCATGCCCCAGAGATTTAGGCTCATATCCTACAGATGGATAGAGAATATGGAGATAGAACCTTCCACAACTCCTACAGCCTGGGAACTGTGGCATCCCTGGAGGCAGTGGCTGGCTGCTAGATGTTCCAGTGGGACACCTCAGCCAGAACACAATGAACTCATTGCATATGCCAGCCCAGGCAAGTCTTCGGAGCTTCAGTTATTAAATGGCAGAGAGGGGTGCTTTGTTCAAGCTATTTGCTCACACTTAGTACTCTCTGAAGGCTTGTCCCAGCTTTCCCAGGTTGGGGTTCTGGGCATGGGCAACCTGCTGTATGCCCATCATCCATACATCATCAATCCATACACAGAGACATAGAGTTACTGCCTTCTTTTTTTTTTTCCTTTGGCAGGTCCAAGTTTGAAATATGAGCCTAGGCCCTATCCCTGATCTCTTCTTTCTCAAGGGTAGTGCTCTCCCTTGAGCCACAGCCCCAACCCATGGGAATACTTTCGTGTGATCTCTTAGAAATAAGAGTGTCGGGACTTTCCTTCCCTGGCTGAATTCAAATTGTCATTATCTACATCTCAGCCTTCTAAGCAGTTAGGATTGCACACAGGAGCCACTGACACCCTGGCTTACTTTTCTTCTTCTTCTCCTTCTCTCCTTCTCTCCTTTTTCTCCTTCTTCTCCTTCTTCTCATTCTCCTTCTCCTTCCTGCTCCTTCTTCTTCTTCTTCTCCTTCTTCTCCTTCTTCTCCTTTTTCTCCTTCTTCTCCTTCTTCTCCTTCTTCTCCTTCTCCTTCTCCTTCTTCTCCTTCTCTCCTTCTTCTCCTCCTTCTCCTCCTTCTCTCCTTCTCTCCTTCTTCTCCTTCTTCTCCTTCTTCTCCTTCTTCTCCTTCTGTCTCTCTTCTTCTCCTTCTTCTCCTTCTTCTCCTTCTTCTCCTTCTTCTCCTTCTCCTTCTTCTCCTTCTTCTCCTTCTTCTCCTTCTTCGCCTTCTCTCCTTCTCCTTCTCCTTCTTCTTCTTCTTCTTCTTCTTCTTCTTCTTCTCTTCTCCTTCTTCTCTTCTTCTCCTTCTTCTTCTTCTTCTCCTTCTTCTTCTTCTTCTTCTTCTTCTTCTTCTTCT